>NC_034419.1:3525028-3791258 GCF_002078875.1 Numida meleagris | reverse complement strand
CCCGTGAATATTTTTTGAAATATCTTGAGCTTCCTAACCATGAGTTTTACTGATAAACAGCACTAGGAAGGAACCTTCAGGAGTGAGGCTCATACACATCTTCCAAGAGCTAGTAGTCATCTATTCAAATTGAAGAGATCCTTTCTACATTGTACCAGTCATATCTGACGACTTAGCCAACAAAAACATGTTTTTACTTCTGCTGATACTTCAGACACAATAAAAGTAGCAAGAAATCAAACAGTAAGCAAGATTTTTATTTAAAAAAAAAAACAACCAAAAAAACATCCCCATGCCAATTGGCTGGAAACCTTGAGTTGCTGTACTTCTGCATAAGACAATGTGAAGTGTGCTTGTAATCATTGACATAAAGTGACCGTTTCAGTAGTTTAGCTAATGTATGCAGCCAATTCACATTTTATTTTGGTATTTTCTGTTTTCAGAATTGCAGTGTAACACCAACATATTGCCTGAGAATTTTAAAAATCTTTGAATCATTAAAAATCAAAGTCTTTTAAAGAGATCTGTCATTTTCAAAATATATCCTTTATCAAGTTTGTTTTGTTTGATGCTTCACGTTAGAAAAACAAAAAAAAAGCATGATTTTTTTTCAGGTCTTACCAAATCCAACCTATCATCTTCACTATTTGTTTACATTTCAGCATGAAGTGTTTAAGCACCAGAATATCTACAGTTTTAGAGAAAGTACTGTATGCTGAATTCTTATAGCAGGCCTAGTATATTTACACAGACACTGTTACTGTAACTGCTCTATCACATAAATTACATACAACTACTAACTCAGCAAACAATCCTTTCTGTTGGCACACTGCTAGTTAACAATTAATTGCCTACAAGAAGATTCTTGCAGAGCAGGTGACTTGATGCTGCAGATGCTTCAACCATGTTCCATTTCTGTGCACAGCTGCTAAAAACTAACTTTGCTGCTTTGCTTTTGTCATTGTATTTTTAATCAGGTATTTATTTTTTTCATGTTGCAATACTTAAGTACTGTGGAAGCTCCTCTTACTAAAATACTTTCCTCACAGCTGTGAGAAATCAATGGACTGTTGACACCAGGCCAACACCTGTAGATTTATATTCTGGGATTCAGTCAAAATGGAACTTTGCTAGAAGACCTGATAAAACAAGTTGCTGTAAAACCTCAACCCATTACGTTCAGATATAGCAATATCTCCATGTTTTAGAAGACAAAATCACAATATTTACGTTTTACGACAGTTCATTAAGAACTACAGTTATATGCCAGATCTGGTGTGTGGACTGTACCTACTACCTTTTAATATAATACAATCCACAAGAGAGGTAAATAGAGAAGATATAAAGGCATAGTGAGATATAGAGAGATCACAAAGTCACAGGAAAAGAAGAAAGATTTTTTTTTTCCAGGAATAATTCCTTATGGAAAGGGAGGCTAGGCATCATTTTTTAACAGTTAGGCTCTGCTTCTTCTGAATATTGTTCTAGTCATCATATCCTGATGTCTAGAAGTGTTTAGTTAACCAGAATAAGAATACTGATACAATAATAGAATGGCCGTGGTTGAATAGGACCATAATGACCAGTTGAATAGGACCATAATGACCATCCAGTTTCAACCCTCCTGCTGCATGCAGGGTCATCAACCACTAGACCAGGCTACCCAGAGCCACATCCAGCCTGGCTTTGAATGCCTCCAGGCGCAGTGCATCCACAACCTCCTTGGGCAACCTGTTCCAGCGCGTCACCACCCTCTGAGTGAAAAAATCCCTCCTAATATCTAACCTAAATCTCCCCTGTCTCAGTTTAAAACCATTCCCCCTTGTCCTATCGCTATCCACCCTCGTGAATAATCAATCCCCCTCCTGTTTATACGCTCCCTTCAAGTATTGGAAGGCCACAATGAGGTCTCCCCAGAGCCTTCTCTTCTCCAAGCTAAACAAGCCCAGTTCCCTCAACCTTTCCTCATAGGAGAGGTGCTCCAACCTCTGATCATCTTGGTCACCCTCCTCTGGACCCATTCCAAGAGCTCTGTGTCTTTCTTGTACTGGGGGCCCCAGGCCTGGACACAGTACTCCAGATGGGGCCTCACAAGAGCTGAGTAGAGGAGGACAATCACCTTCCCCTCCCTGCTGGCCACTCCTCTTTTAATGCAGCCCAGAACATAGTTGGCCTTCCGGGCTGCCAGTGCACACTGCTGGCTCATGTCCAGCTTCTCGTCTACCAGGACCCCCAAGTCCTTCTCTGCAGGGCTGCTCTTAATGAGCTAATAATCACCAGTGGGTTAGTATCTACTCACTAGGTATCACATACTGTACGCGTCCCACTGAAGAAGGAAGTTTTTACTGGTAAAATCAAGATAGAATAATATATACTAAAGCATAAGGGCATAAGCGTTGTATTCACAAATATAGGTCTTCATTAGCCCCGGAACTTACAAGTATATGCTGCATTGTGTTATCAACTTCTTCACTTGCTACTGAGATTAAGTCAAGAAGAGAAAACTGAATAATGAGGAACACAAGAATTTGATCTGCAAAGGTATCCACAATCACAACCATTCAATTGTGTATTGAATAATGTCCTGCAGATAAATACTTTTTTTTTTTTGTAAGTTCATCATTTAAAAGCTTTTAGCACATTGAACCTCTGTTGTCTGCAATTCATTTCCTAGCAGGAAATTTTTAGGTAGTCCTATGTGGAGTCAGGAACTGGACCTGATGATCCTTGTGGGTCCTTTTCCAGCTTCTCCAGGATATTCTGTGATTCTAACTAAATTTCATTTGAATCAAGTCTTAAGCCAAGAGGTTGTCACAAAATAAGAATCAAACCTTACTTTGCAGACTCAATATAACATGTCCAAGAGATAAATTTCAAAGGCAGACTTTCCTCTTCTGATGATGTGTGACAGAATACGGGACTTATTTAGTTGTTTTCAGTTTAAAAGGGTCTCATGCACCTTAGACAATGACTGATAGAAAGATCTATGACCTATGGTAATTTATAGTAAAATACTATTTGAATTGCATGTTAGTTGTGCTTGCTTATATCAAGTGCACAGTTAATTTCATTCAGGCCACAATTCTACCCAAATATCATAAACTGAATACATGTTTTTTCACAACTACAAGAGCTTCCAGCCAATAAAACATAAGACTGGATACCACTGCTCTGCCACATTTGTTATACTCTGCAGCATAGTCACACAAGTCACCAGGCCATCAGCCAGACACAGGATAAACATTTCACTTCTCACCTGTAGTAATATGTAGACAACTCCTACAATGATGTATTATACTCCCAAGCAGCTACCTGAATCTTCTGTACTCAGAAACAGTTATTTTCAAAGCTTTACTATTCACATGAAGACAATAGAGACAGAGGCTTGCAAATTTCAGAGTGGATATTAGTGGACGTTAAGGGCTCTTTACCGGCTAGAACAGGAGTTTACAGCCACTCTCTAAGTCACTTTAAGTTTTTGTAAAATTTAACTGGTCTTCAGGGTTAGGCTGAGATAGCATTCTGGGATCCTTCTGTTATTACAGACCATAACACTAACTCATATTAACCTGGAAGCAACAAAGACAATTCCATCATCTGCATAAGTAGAGAGTCAAATAATCAGAAGCAGGTCACAGAAAAAAATCGCAAATCACACTAACATCAAACTAAGTTTGTAAAACTGAAGTGGAAAAAAAAAAACCAAGAGTAAGCACTATAATCAAATTAGCCAAAGCTAAGACAATATAGCTCTGTATCATATGGCTTTGTGACTATAACTGCATTTGTCTTTCCAGAAAATGAGACAGTTTTTCTCATTTCCAACAGAAAGTAGGAAATCTCAAATAGGATGTTTGCAGAATATTCCACCTTATCCAAGGTGGAAGAGCCCATCAATAATAGACAGACGGGTTTTAACTCAAAGGATTTCTTCCAACGTTTTTGTCTCTAAAATAAGCACCAAATGTTTAGAGCTGTTGACTCTTAGTGCAAGTAATTTCTCGTCCTTGGTTAACAATGCTAAAAGTGTATTAAATTTCAGATGCCTGTGTTAAAACCATTTTCAATTATAAAATTATTTCTATTTTAAGCCTGTTAAGAGTTTACCAGCTCAGTCCTGCATATGACAAGAGGCTCCAAACAAGGATCATTGCTTTTCCCTCCTATAGCTGAGCTAGTCAGCCCTCTAAGTTTGAGTTATGGTTCCATCTACTTTCAATAAAGATAATTCTAGGTTTTCATGTCTTCATAAAGGCAGATATAGTTTCTGAAGTGACTGCTTTCTACTGTTCAGCTCACATAGCTCAAAGGAGTAATAACGTATACTTATTTGCTGAAAGGTCAATAAATACACATCGTCAACTGGAGCTAATAAAGTGAGATTTTGTGAACAGAGATTTTAATATACAGATCGCTGTACTCCAAACATTACTACATGCCAAGAAACACAATGGGCTTTTTACACCAACGTTTACTGGAGCACTATGATTGTGTCAAAGCATATTAACCAGTGGAAGTGCTGTGACATTCTCCAGCTAGACATCCCTATTTAATTTTGTGTTGATTGTTACATGAGAGTGTTCATTCTGCTCTAATGTAGACATAATTTTTTAAACACACGGCTCCACATGATTTCTCAAATTATTTGCTTCAGTGCTACTTCACTAGCAGCATCCTGAAGTTTTATGTCCCCTTTTATTTTTCAAATCAGAATCCTAGCCAGACACAGAAAACAACCCATCTACAAGACCATTTGATTAAAACAAAATCTGGCTGCTGCCTAATGGCTTGCTCAGGAAGCATTTGGGTTGCATTAAAATGAAGAGGCCAAAGAAAGTTTCTGAGCTGCATTCAAAATCTGAAGTGAAAGGTCAAAATACGATAGTGAATGGCCCCTCATCTGTACAATGGCAGATTAAAAGCTTTCTGGAACTCCCTGTTACCACCTTCAAAGTTTACCATATTATTTTACTCCTAGCTTTAGTAGATATAAGTTACAGTTTCATATTAGCACAAATTAGCATTTAAGAAAAAAATACTGAAACGTGATTAGTTAACTGTAAGGAAACTCTAACACACATTATTAAGCTTCGTATTTTATATCATTTTTTCCACAAATATTTTCCTCTTAATGAAAATTACTATTTTGCAACACTTTATTTTTACATAGATATTAATATCAACTCTTGTCAAGTTGGTTAATAAATCTGAAAATCTATCCAAATCCACTATTTCCAACATACAAAACAATATTCTAATTCTTCACAGGAAGTTAATTCTCATTCTGGTTTTTCAACTATAAAGGAATTAAAATCATTAACACCAGTGGTAGACTTCTGTTCTCTAGTTTTACAAATAATGAGACATATTTAACCCCCACTCTGTTCTCCAGAGTGAGGGTAGAGAAAGCAGATAATGTATCTTAAATAAATGTTAGTATGAAATAATAATTAAAAAGTGTCATTATAATGTATTGATTCTGGACTTAAGAACATTTTTTCTCTCACATTAAAGAAGTTAGATGTTGATTCAATCTGAATTATCTTTTCAAAGTATCTTAAGAGCAGCTCATGATAAAATTTCCTTTCAATAAATGTCCATCCTTACACATTGACCCACCCCAAAAGCATGGAAAAAAAAATAGTTCCAAGCTCCACCCCCATTCTGAATTCACAATAAGTGAACGTACCTCCTTTTTTTCTCCACAACTTTAACTCTATCACCATAGCCATATTAACTAAATTCATTGCTTAAGTTAATTTCAAGTTTAAATACAAACATCTGTTAATTTATAGATAATTTTGCATATTGGTGTCAAGGCAGCATCTTTCCTGATATGTCATTTTTACGTGTCAGATTACTGACGTTAGGAAATATTTTAAATCTGCTCTAAAATTTGTACGTTTCATTAGAAGAGCATTATTTCGTTTTGTCAGAGAGATGATCAAGTTCTTGCCCCGGGTAGGCCAAAGCCATGTCCTGGAGAAACAAAATGGAAGGTTAGGTTTGAAATTAGCAATTAATTTCTTCACTTGAGGTTAGCTCAATATGTACTCACAAATACATAGAATTTCTGTATTCTATGGGAATGGGAAAGGATGTCAGCGTTCATAGTCTACATCTAGACTTGAATTCTGTGGCCACAGTTAAAATGAGCCTCCCATTTACACTTCTGCTATTTATTAATATTACCTAGTTTACAACAATATATTCCAGATTAGTCATTGCATTTGCACCAGATTCTAAATGTAACACATGGCTATTTACATATGGAAAAATTCTAGAGTCTTTCTACACTATTCTACGCTGTTTCTATGGGTGCTTTCTAAAGAATGAACTTCCTGTTATACTATGTTTACAACCATCAGCAATAAAATTTTACTATGTTCCAAGCTTGGGAGCTCTGCACCTAATTGCTGTGAGGAATGATTCATAGAGATGAACAAAATCTTGGCAGCTAAAAAAGAAACCAAGCCAAACTTGCCTGTTTTCATTACTGGCTATGAACTCTGACCAGATATGCTCTGATCTAATAAACCTTTCAAGGGAATCTGTGCAGACAGTAAATTGTGTCAAAAAATCAGGCACGCCTTGGTGCCCAAAGCTGAGTTTTTACATAGGTGTTCCGATGTTACCAGATATCAAAATGAAACTCAGATCGAAAAATCTCACCTAGGTAGAAATCAAATGTAGTAACAGAATTCTCCCTTTCTCAAAGTGAAATACAATTAGCAAGATGATGGAGAGAGGTAGCAGCAAGGATGCTCAGAAGAAAGAACCTCCCCACTCACAAGCATTCTGCACTCAGGTGAACAAGAAAAGCACAACTCACCCATTACCTTTTCCAGAGAATCTGCTAAAACCTCCTACTGCCTATGGGAGTTTAGAAAATGTATTCTATGACTGTTCTTTCAAAGAGGAGTTGAGATCTGTAATTAATAGCTAAATCTTCACGTAGTTTATTTTGAAAATGAATAGCTTCCTATTGTCAATTACTGCACGTAGACACAATGGAAAAGTATTCTTGTTTTCAAATGTATGGTTTGCAGCAATGAAATTAAAAGTTAACAGCCATTAAAACAGGTCATACCACTCCCATTCCCTTGAAAACTTCTCAGTGCAGTACAGACAGGTACCACAGGATGTATGGTAACAGCAGAAGTTACTTGCTACATGCTGCTGTTTAGCACTGCTCCAGCCATAGACCTTTTCTAAACAGCAGCCTTCCCTCAACCCCCTTCTACACTTGAGTGGTCACTATTATTTAGAAAATGGGCTTCTCAGCAGGAGAAGTATGACAACAAAACGCAGCCTTGGCTCAGCAACCCAGTGTTGTCAAAGCTGAATATTGGGCTGGAACAGGACTTGATATTCCTTAATACATTCATTAACTGTTTGACTTTTTCTACTTCCTAGGAAGACTAAAGTATCAATGCAAATCAGACAACCCTAGACCACCTAGGATTCTGCTACATCTGTTTACTAACGGAAATGTGCGTAAAAGTAGAAACCAGCCTCTTGCACGCTGACCGGAGCACATCCCATTCAATTAAACCAACTAAAAGTCATTAACATTCGCAAACACTTTTCTGGTAGGTACACTGCTTCTGGAATGCACTTTGTCTGCAGAGCTTTAGAACTGGCAGTTCCTGTGCCCAAACATCCCTACCTCCTGCTGAATTCCCAGGCTGAGAAGTTACTTCCATGTTTTTGCTTTTACAACCAAATAGTAATTATTCTACTTGTTTTTCAATGCTGCATATTTTGTTGTTGCTGTTATTCTTAATAACAATTTAAACTGAGCAACTACCTATCCACGGATTCCATCAACTAGAATGCAATAATGCCAGAGCTTCCACTGCCTTATGTTCACAGTATCACACTACAACACATTGTATATAAGTCACATAACTGGATCTGACAAAGTCAAAGGTTAAAAAAAAAAAACAAACAACAACAAAATATAGCATACTTTCACTCTGGCTATTTTCCTACATTATTTTCCAAGGGCTTTTCACAAAGACCATTATGAATTTATCAAATGCTCCAAAAACCAAATTACTTTGGGGCCTTGCTCTGGATAAGACCCATCTTTCCTTTGTGCATTTGCTAAGATCTTTCCCCAAGATACCACTAAATGCAGCCTCAGCCCTCTAAGGCTAGAGTACATACCTCACCTTAAACATTTAAGGAATACAAATGCCAAAAACTAATATTAACTAAATGAAAAATGTCTTGTTCTATAATAATTATCATAGATAACTATCTATTTTGAATGCTCACAGACAACAATTCCCACTGTAGTCTCTGGAGTTCCTGTGCTAAAACAAATAGAATGAGTTTCTACTGATAATTAATCCATGTCATATTTTATCGCTTCTACTGTCGCTGAACATTGAAAATATTACTTGCTTCATCCTGCACCAGAAACGAATGATTAAATATTTATGCAAGACCAAAAGCCAACTACTCAAAAACATGTCTTCTGGCATACCCAATAACAAACTGAGTTTTTCCTACACATTAGTTCCAATGACAAGCAAGGAGGTCCTAGGGTTGGTTTACATGGTTATACTAAAATCATAACATATACTGACTTATCAGACTACTGTAGCCTAAAGGTGTTTGGTCTGCTTATGACAAGTATGTGTTGTGCAAATACTACTGAGGAAAAAAAGGAAATATTTTTCCTTTTACAATAATATCACTATCGATTTCAAATTCCATAGGGTTAAGTTCAGACCAAAAGTTCACATCTAAAGTTTGTATTGCAAAGCAAAGTTCAAAGCGTTTAGCTGAATGAAGCTGGAATTTCCTAAGGTACTTTCAAATCCATTGCAAGGGGAGTCCTGAAGCACAAAGTATCAACTGCCAGGAAACAGTTACAATATCTATACAGCGACAGAGAACACAAAAAATGAGCTCATGCCTATGTGCAATAAAAAATGAGAGATATCCTAACTCTGTTGCCAGCCTGTGTATATATATAAAAAAAAATGTCAGACTCTCTTGAAAAGCCAGATGGACAGTAAGTTGTCAAACTGCAAGTTTTCTTCTACCTATAACATCAGGAATGCTCCATTAAGTGATTAAAGAAAGTAATAAGAGAGCCCATCTGGCTTATTAGCTTAGAAAGCTAAAAACAGAAGGGCCTTCCCAAAAGAGCTACCCAAGCAAATATAGGTACAAATTGTAAACAAACTCATCATAGCATTGAACAGAAAAATCATTTCAGAGATATATGAATTCATGCATCATAGTTCTCTGGAGAAACATTTCTTAAGCCATGCTGTATTTACCTATAAATGACAATTTGTTACTAAATACCAACTGTTATACTGTTACATAACCTCAACAAACTTCATCTGCGTTCCAAAGAAGTAATGGGTTTCTTCAAGAACATTTTCACTAATCATAAAAAAAATTGTATTTTTATAAGCAAATTTAAACTAACTTGTTGGCATTGTGGTTCATGAGTAAAGAAGATAGAGGTATTTTACTCCTACCAGGATAAAATAGCCAGAACTGTCTTACTTCTCAACCATAACATTGCTAGATCAAAAACGTCAAACCACCACATTCAAATTATGATACATATATATTCTAAGCATTCCTGAAGCATCCTTTGATTGAAGGACTAAGCTTTACAGACTTTAATCTTTCCTGCTTTACTTCCAGACGAAGCATCTTATTTTCTTGTGGTTTGACAAAGAAAGTCCATAACTATTACATAATAAATATGCTAATCCTTGTACTACTTGCTAGGTCAAGTGACTGGGGGTTCTCAGAAGTTGGAAGTAGCAGCAATCTCTTCCTGACTGATAAGTTACCTAATCCATTAGGAAAACAAAAAATGGTAAGCCAAACAGCAAAAAGTGGACAGTATAAATTGAGACCAACACTATAGACTAAAATGTATAGGAATGAATGCCGGGAATGAGAGGCTGTCTAATGCCATTAAAAAATGGAACAGTGATAATGTCAGGATCTGTGGTGACTCTGACATGTTAGCAGAAGATGAAAACTCAAGACAAGAGGAGATCCAGACTGTCAGCATGACACATTAATGCTGGAGGGGATTTCTAGATGACTAAATAAACAAGTGAGACCACGTTAAAGAGTCTGCAGCAGAACAAGAATGTCAGCTAGCAGGTGGAAACCTCATATCCTATTCTACCTCTCCAAGGTAATCAACAGCTAGCCATTGTGTGCAAAGGCCTGATGGAAATAAAACAAGGCTCTCAGAAACCTCAGGGACAGCTCCACACAACAGACTGTCAGCAGTCAAAGCTGCTGGAGACACCTATGAGTTCTGAAATGCACAGTTTGAAAAGGGACATTCCTGCTCCAGAGGGTTTACATGCACAGTGAAGAGGCAAGATCATCAGTGAACTATTAAACCATGGATGTCTAACCTTTTGGATTGCCTGGGCCACAAAAAGCAAAGAGGAATTGTGTTGGGCCATATATTAATTAACTATATTATAATTTATATAAATGTTAATGATACTGTTAATTAAACAAAATATTTTTATTTAAAAGAGGGCAACAAAAAGAAAATTAGCAGGCTGTGCAATTAAAGCTAATACTATTGCCCAAGATTAGAATATGACAGTTATTTCATTTGATGCTTTAGAAACTTAGCTTTTTCCTGCTGAAGTACAAGAAAAGAAAGAATTTTATTTCCTGTATTCCTCTGGGACAGCTGTGAAGTTAATCTTACTAATGCTGAGCAAGATGTGATGGATATTCTAAGCCCAAACATTTCTTGCAATGCTCTCAAACTCATGCATATTTGAGTAGCTTGTTGAGCTTTACGTATAGTTATTCTCCAGCCTAAACTGCGTCAAACTCATTTCTCCACAGGATAGTAAGTGGCCATTTTTGTACAATGAAAATAATTTGATCCATTTGTAATTTAATTCTGTGAAATTTAATTTCACGTATCTACAGAGTTAAGTTTATTTGTGATTACAGCAGAATGTTTGTGTGATTTGCTTATTCTTTGGTAATATTCTTCTCATTTTTACTCAAAAGTTACTTCAGATGTACAGCAATTCTTAATAAAAGCAGATATTTTATTAATAATATATGAATCTACATTTATATACAGCTCTTTTATATAGACTTACAGATAGATATAGCATGCTAAGAACTTGCAATATGTGGATAAAGTTTTCTTTACTTGAAAAAATGGAATTTTTTTTTTTTAATGTGGTTGTATGTAACAACTGTTCACTGAGGATTCACTAAGCACTGTGGCTATTAGGACACAAATATTCCAAGTATCTGGTTGAGATATCATACCAAATCAAGTTGCTTGGGCAAATTTCGGTGAGGTATATAAGACAAGTTGAATCATATAACTTGGATGATGAATACTTCATGAAATACAGTGAACCCTTGGCTATTTATAATAGAATGCAGTCTAGATCTGTGACATCTGTTAAACTGTGGGAGAGATTTTTAATACTTCATTTGTAATTTCATATCACTACAGAAAAATTCCTAAGTTCTGTTGCTAGCAATAAAGGACATGCAATAACCAACATTATAACATTCTTTTCAAGCTGTAATTTTCTCTGCAACCAAAAAACAGTGGCTGAAATTAAGAGCAGGCCACTGGAAGACGAGACTGACCCATTAAGATTTTCTTTTTAAAGGAGAATTTAGACAAAGATTTGAACAAGTTAAGAAAGCATAACTTGGTATGGACAATACCCTATCACAGATAAATATTTGTGGGAGAAAAACAAATGTATATGAGATTCTGTTCAGCTTCAATCAGACAACACATCACTAAATCTGGTGGTAATGCTACCATCAGTTTTAACGAGGGAAATCAGGCCACCATTGATTGCTTCAGAAATCCACTGTAGTAACATCAGCCTGTCTGCAATAAGAAGCAGTAACCACCTCAAGGACATGGAAGTAAATCATGAGTTATTATAAACCAAAGCCCAGTTAAATGCTTGCACAACTGAGAGAACTGGCAGTCTCATTTCATATGTACTCTTTTGAACATTAATATACTGCTCTAAAATATTAATCACATTGCACATTATTTTACCTGAAGCTTCTGCACTGAATCTCAAATAATACTGGCCTCAGCCTGGGTTTGAGTGAGCAGGTTCTTTATCTGGTATTACAATTATCTTAAAAAAAAAGAAAAATATATTTTTAAAAGTTTCGACCTTTAATTATTTCATTTTCTTGTGTTATTTTTCTGAAATGGATGGAGCTCCTTTTAAATATTCACTGTTACAGTAACATTTCAAAAAGTGTTCATACCGGGTGCTGGTGTTCAAAACAGCCTAATTCTTATTTTATAAACAGTGAACTGAAAAAAGAACCACCAGCTCCTCAGTAGCACCCAGACTTAAATGGATCAATTTACATGCAACATTTTTCATTAACAGATTATTTTGGTCTGGATGTGAGCATTTCGCTTTATCATTATTTTGTAAAACAATGAAACTAAACCACCAACACTGAGAGCCTAGAGTACTTCTCAGAGATTTCCCCCTGGGACTAAGGAATAGGAGAATCTGGGTGCAGAACTACTCTACCATTGCAGTAAGTGCATTTACTGACCTTTCACAGATACGTAAAAGTTAACATTTCTTCTCCAGTTTTTTTTCCACTGAAAGACCTGACACTGTGAAGATATACATATACTTCAACATGGTTCCATTCCATCTTTGATTATGAGAACCCCAAACCACAAAGGGATTCTCTAGAAGTAAAAACAAGAGGTGAAGAGCAGCACGCAACTAGAAATTAGACTGCATTTAAATATAGACAAGGATAAGGAGTGTTTTCTTTCACAGAATTCTCAGGAACACAAAGCAGTACGTAGCAGTCTTTTGAGAAACAATTTAAATACACCACCGAGCACGAGAAGGTTTGAAATTAATAAGAATTTATCTATATCATGAAAATAATCACACCTCACTGAACCTCACTGAGAAGATATTTTGTGTAGATTTACGTATCTTGCAATATTCCTCAAAGAATAACCTGACCTTTCAATGTAGAAAGCTTGGAGATCAAAAGTCACATTTTTTAATTTCAACGCATCTTAGAAATAATGAGTCATTGAGACAGGAAATGACAAAAGTTGTTGAGTGCATTCAGTAAGACAAGGGAATTATTGCTTAGTGTTGGTATGAATACCCGCACTATAGAAATATTCAGTCTCAGTGTTTTAAAAGCAGCATTAAACCTTGATTCTTCTCTAGTAATTAGTGATGTGTCTGCTTGTGTTCAAGCTTAATGTTCAGTGACAAGCTTGTATTATTACAGATAATGTGAATATTGAAAGACACTGCCTAAAACAAATAAAAAATATTAAAGAAAAAGAAATGATTGGTAATAATTAGAAGCATCCATTCAGTGCTTCAAAATAAAGCTTATTAGCATTGTTCATAATGTCTAGGCCATTATCCCAGTCTAGTCAACGGCTTTTTTTTTTATAGAACAGAATGAAGGAATTACATTATTTGCAATCATTTTGGTAAAAAAAAATTTGCCACACCGTTTATAGACACCTGTTAAGATGAACATCTTGAAGGAAAGTCTGAAGCTGAACAGCAAAGTTATTCTTTGACAAGAAGTTACAGCTACATTAATCTTTATATGTTTTCTCCCCGTCATCTCTTCTTTCTAGAAAGAAGAAATGGTGCAGCTTCACAGGGAGCCAGTACATCATGTAGTTATATTTTAGAGATAGGCCATGCAAAAGAAAAAAGCTAGCTACCTGATGTGTAGTTATTTTTAGAAGCTGAACATATCACCAGAAGAGTCTGTTCTGCATTCCCAGAGCCAAGACAATATGTCACTCTCAGACTGGATGCATTTCTGAAGCCTGCAGGCAAGGATCCACTAGTGACAGTGCATAGCAGCACAGAAACTGAACAGGAGAGCTACAGTGGAAGTACAAAATGACTACAGAGAGGCAGAAAACATGCTGACGAAAAAAATAACTGTTGAAATGTACTACTTTATAATCATTCCTGTCCTCATCAAGAAAAGCAGGATGGGAATAAAGTACTAGCCAGATCACTGAGATAAAGGTAGAGAAGATCAACTTAGTACAGGAGCAGAAGCCAAAATACAATTTGTCCTCTGAGCAGGAAAAGCAGCAACTATCTAGAGGATAGGTGGCTAGTAACATTGGAAAGGCATTAAAGAAAAGGAACTCTTAACTACTAGAGGACCTTGAATTCACATTACAAATCAGGCACTGAGAATGGTGCCCAGTGTGTAATTAAAATCTTGATTCTACAGGGAGCAACACTGCTTAGAGTATAGCAATGATGCATTAATGCTACCACTAAGACACCACTTGTAGCCTCAGCCTAAATTTGCACCTTATGTCCCATCACAACCCCAAATAAAATGAATTGCTCATGTAGATGCACCCATAAACCTCCTATGGGACCTTCAGAATGCTATTTCCCTCCTGCGCCCTCGAGATTTTGCTTTAGATCTAGGTCCTGCCAGGAGCAAACCCTTTCCCTCTGTGCGTGCCTCCCAGACTCACAGCCCCAGACATGGAGTACACAGTTCTTTCAGGGAAGAATCATCCCACTCTCAGCAGAAGCTCACCCTGACCTGGAGGGTAGTAGATGAGGCTGTCTGAGCACACATTCTGTGCTGCTGTCTCTGAACTGCAAACAAGCACATTAAAGTTGTATCATTTTGCTGCAAGATGAAAAGTGGGAAGCTCATTTAGCATAAAATATTGATACTGAGCAAAATTAACCACAGCAGTAAAAAAAAAAGTGAAGAAAAATTGTTCAGCTGTCTGTTCTACCCATACCGGTAGTTTTAAATCAGTCTGGAATTGCTTACTTATGAAAATAATCTTGATATAACCGGTAGTGCAACGATGTGGAGAAATAATTCACATCATACCACAGAATGGTTGAGTTTGGAAGGGACCTCTGGAGGTCATCTCATTCACTCCCCCTCCCATTCGTTCCAACTCAAACAGGGCCACCTAGAGCAGATTGACCAGATCCACGTCTTTTAAATATCTCCAAGGAATGTTAACAAAAACGTTACGTTGTTACATTAAACAGCAAGAGTTATATGAGGAGGATTAGGATGAAAGTAGGGGAACAATGTCATTCCATATCAAAAACAACCATTCCTGTTTTCAAGCCTTCAAGTCCTGTAGTTTCAGCATCTTTAGTATCAGTGCTCTAGTGTACAAAGCACAGGATGGGAGGCTAGTTATCACCTCATCCACTCCATAAAACCATATTAAATAACAACATTCTTGGCCACCTTCCCATAATGAGTAAGAACTCTGGTTTATTATGTACTTAATTAACAAGTCTATTATTTTCTGTCTCTGATTAAGACAGTTATATGTGTAATTGCTTCCTACAGCTTTAGCTCTGGCAGGTTTGTTGTTTTAAAACTGGCAGCCAGGATCTCCCATCTCCTCATTTACCTCAGAGATTCAGACCCATCCTTGAGCTATTTGAAATTATACACACACAAAGTGCGTAGCTCTATGTATTACATCCTATCCTTATCTATTTGTTGTCATGAAACTCACAAAAATATAACATTTTAGCTTCTCACCTCGAGGTTAAACTTGCTTGAATTTACTAAATGTGTTTAAAGCTATTGACAAAATGATTGGCAGGCAGACCTATCTAACATGACTGTACAAACCTACTCTTCTTTGGAAGCCATACAAGAACAACCAAAATCATAACGCCTGTCAGCAGCATTTGCTGAATTGCTGCTCTTCTGGCACCATCTGTAGCATGCTGCTTGCAAGACAAGTATTCCAATGAGCAATAAAAGATAATTTACTTACTATCCTCCAAACAAGGGTAGTTCACTTTGTGTGCTGATAGGAGTTCTTCCTCTGCTAACCTCTGGCTCTATGTTAGCTGTTTATGCACAGCACAGCTTCCAGCACATTAAAGAACCTTAAAATGAACAATCATACCCCTATACATACAAATATCATTAGGTTTTGTCTCTTGGCTGATGTTTAGATCTCAGTGGCCACACAGCCTTTCTGGAGAGGACCATCTTCCATTTCACACCATGGCAAACCACTTATCAGAGGTATGGTGCATTAAGAGATCAGATCGTCTCAAATTCTAGAAACATTACAAACAACAAAAGATCTCTCACAAAAACCATAGGCAAGCCTTGGTAGTGCTTACCACCACCTACGGCAGCAGAATTCCAGTGAACACACCTAGAACTTCAAATTTAGCAAGGAACTCAAGCATTAGTTAAAAGTACTATAAAAATTAAGTATCTGTTGGCCTTATTCATACACGTAGTGAAATCTCAGTGGGTCTTCCTTGAAGGGGCTGATTTTACCCAATATTCAGTAGCATATAGTGACCCAAAAGGCCCTCAGTCCCTTCTTTGACATCTGCAGTGGGACACCAGACTAGGAAATCCAACATTTTCAATTTTAATGCTCGAAAGAGTGACGACCCATCGTTTATCTAGTCAGACTAGGATACTTGCTTGGATTTTGATGAATTACATAATAACTATCATCAAACAGAGGATGCTTCATAAAAAAGAAAACACAGGCAGAAGCTATTATGTAGCAGTAAGTACTGATAATTAAGTATCACCCATTCTTCCCTTTATTTTGCAAAGCTGCTCGCAGAATACCAATCGGAATTCCCAAGCTAAGCACCACAGGGCCGAGCCCTCCTCTTTTGACCAGCTGACCTAATTTGCCTCCTCCGTTAGCATAGTTCTACTGACACAACCCCCACGAGGCATTCACTTGCCTTTATTAAGCTGAATTAGGGCAAAAACCACCACAATCCATACAAGTTATATTTTCTCGTCAGGATAAACGCGCCTGAACAGTTGCTTGCCACACGCAGGAGCGTGCAGAGAAACGGCAGACCGTTCACCACTTAACACCTGGTTTTGTGCGCTAACACCGGCTTCCTCCCCACACCCCTCACGCGAGCTGCTCTGAGGTAAAACGTGACCACAGCCCCGCTGTAAGGCGAGCCCAGCAGGACGGCCGCCAGCAGCACCAGGCAGCCTACCCCAGCTCCAGCGAACTAAAACCAGAACCAACAGAGCTTCTGTTCACTGCGGCAAGGCGCAGCCCCTCTCGCAGCACGGCGCCCGCCCACAGAGAAGCGTCTGGAACCTTCCACGGGGCGCACGGAGCCGCCGCGTGGTGCTGCCGCCGCCGCAGGACTCTGAGGGCTGCGCGCCATTCTGCTGGGAAACCGAGGTGAGAAACGTGGAGAAAGCGCTAGTTCTGAGGAAAATATCGCTTAGGGCTTTGTTGTGCGAAATAATAGATGGGGAAAAAAAGGTTATACTGAAAGCGCACCAGGGAAAGCACTCACCTGAGCTTCCCGGCTGCAAGGGGGAAGACCCCCCTGCTGCTCGCTGGCCGAAGCCTTTTCCCTGGCAGCGTCCTGAACGTAGGTTCGGTGAGCAGAACGACTCGTTCTACCCTTTGCATGCACTTTGAAGCCTTTCTTTGTGCTAGAACTTTCTTTGATAACCCCTTCAGTCCTTTCTTTTTGGTGCTGGGTGTCTGCAAACCCGCTCCCCTCCCGAGGCAGCTCGGAGGGCCCGGCGGGAACAAAGGCAGCAGCTCTCGGGTTTATCCTCACGTTTCTTTATCCTTTGAGGACACGTGTTGTGCATTTAGGATAACAAAGAGATGGCCATTAGCTTCCATCCCATGGGCCCCTCAGGTGCTCCGTTATCAGGATTTTGGAATTACACCAATTAACCTAAGGAATTGGGGGAAATGAGGGGCAAGGGGTGGTAGTTTTGTTTTTAATTCTCCCAAATCAATGATGTGCAAACTTCAGCGGTTGAGTTTTTCTTCTATATTCTTGATATTTGATAAGTTTGCTGCATAGCAGCAGCTGTGAACAGCCTTGCTGCATGGCAGGCAAACAGAGGCTCGTGGATGAAATATGTCCGGTAAAAAGTCTGAGTTCAACCTCTTTTGCTGTAATCTTTATTAAGTATAACCTGCGTTTAACGAGAAGGAGCAAGGACTAGCTTCCTGCCACTCTTTCCCTCAAACCCCAGACAGGCTGTTGCATCTATAAAGCACCCACACGTTTTTCTCTAGGAAAAAAAAAGAAAAAAAGTGTCGGAAAAGCAAAGAAACAAACCAACCCACCCAACAGTTTATCATCTTTAGGCAGGTTCAGCCAGGCAGGAATTCAGGTGCTGCATTTGACACATTATAGCAAGCAGACTATGGGCGATTCCTTGCTTTATTTGTCTGGCATATGGCTGCTGGTGACTTCTCTGCCGGAGTCCCCCAGTGCATGTGTGCCTGCACCCCCCATTCAGTGAGCACCTCTGTCACCAGCTGCCAGCCTGCATGTGGAGGGGGCTGGAAGCCCTCCCGTAGCCTGGGCCGTGGCTATATCAGGGCCCTCCTGCAGTGTGCTTTATCCCTTACCAAAAGGTGCTGAGAAAAATCGTGTTACCGGCTTTCCCAAGTTGTTTTTGGAAGTGGTAGTCATTCCCTGCCGGTTTTCCACGCCACTTCCTAACTGTTGGTTAGGGAGCGGAAAAACAGTAATGTGGGAAGAGTTAGACCTGCATGATGGGGGTTTGATTTCTGGAGGAACAGCGGCACATGTTTAATTCTTCACGTTGGCGTTTGGTTTACCAGCCCAGAAAGGTAAACGTCTGAATTATGAATAGCTAGTAGATTATTTACAAACAATAAAATTTAGATGTTGACGAAGTTGTCACAGTCTGCAAAATTGTAACATAGAAAGGCAGTTAGCGTGGGAAGCACGTTTGCGTTCTGATGGCAAAACAGTTTCCTGTGTGCGGACCCGAAGGCTCTGTACCAGCCCAGCAATGTCGGCTCCCTCTGGTGGCCACTTCCAGAAAATGCTACTTGTGGATTTTATCCCTCAAAAATCGTGTGGTCCAGTGGATTGCAGATAGCCGGATCGAGTAGTGACTATGGTTGAGAGCACTATAAGTCACCTGAAAAGCACCGATCAAGAAGTGCTTTTCCTATCAGCAATTTTAAAATCTCGGGAACTGAACAGGCTTTATGCTGTTATGCAAACTAGGGAAGTGTTCAGGAATGTTAAATTTTTCCATTAAAGCCTTAAAAAAAAAATTATTAAGTAATGTAATCATTTCATAACACTTGAAAGAAATTATGCTGAATTTTAATTCCAGCCCTTTTCCATTTAGAAAATGACTTCCAAAATAAGCATTTACTTACAGAGATATAGGAATAAAATGAGGTTAGAATGGAAGACTAGAAGAAGATTTAAAAAAAAAGCAAAAAGCATGAATATTTGCAAAAGCTATTCTTGGGCATGTGTCCCTGTTGAGCATATCTTATAGCTCAACCGCCTCTCTGTATTTAAAAAACAAACAAAAAAAAACAAAAAACAAAAAAAACCATGCAAAAGCACAGTAATTGCATAACAAACATGATTACACAGCTCACTGCACTCATGCTATCCTGTCCCACCTATATCCCATGTGGACGTATCCAAGACCTTCCAGATCTTGCGTAAGTAGTTAAAAATGCATACATCACTAAATATAACCTCCTACTTGAGAAACTGTATTAGAACCTTGTCGCTGGTCAGAATCAAGCATTTTAGTTGACACAGGTAACTCCAGTACATCCGGTACAATATACTTCAGGCTTCAAGTGACACTGGTTAAGTCTAAATTAAACTGACAGACTCCCAGTGCCTACACAGAAGTGAGGAAACGGTGCTTGTTAACGTCATCTAAATGTTACGTTATTGATATCAATCTTACTGGAAGTTCCCAAGTTATATCAGCTCCAAAACAAAAAGAATTTGATAGTACCCAATTTTGGCTGCAGTTATTTTGCTATAGCAGAACAAACTTTGTTTCTGAATATATCGCAACTTTTTTTTGCTTCAAATTTTTGTCTGAACAAGCACTGCATTAAAGGGCTTGTCCTCGAGCCTGCGCAGGGAATGTTCTCTAGGTCTGAAGTAGCCCTTTGTGAAGCTTCTGCCCTTATTCAGTCGAATATTGCATAGCCTTTCAAACTGTTAAAAGTTATTTTGGGATTGTTTCTCTGGTTCTTGCCTCCTCTCTCTTAACACATGTTAGAATTGTCAGAATATTATTAGAGCAAGTTGTGCCTTTAAGAAATGTTCTTCTGTCAGTTTGTTTTATATTTTAGGCCAATCTTTCTGGAATCCTTACCTAACCTTTACGGTACTGGAGAAGGGGGGAAAATGGTTGCTAGGATACTTGCAAAAAGGCAAATTAGCTGCACTAGAATTAAAACAAAAGGATTAGAAATCTCTAACCTTTTTAGTTAAACATCCGGTTTCAACAGCTGCCAAAATTTCATGGTTCTCTTTGAGAAGAGAAATTCAAAATATTAATAGTACTCCAATTTCACAGGCATATGGAATTTTAAAGCATTTCCATATTGAGTCCCATTTAGTATATCAAGCTATGGTAAGTTTCCTTTGCCGTTTTCAGAATATTTGATAATTACTTTTTTTGTCTTTTGATGTTTTATGTTTTTCCATCCACATTTGGAAGTATAGCTGTGTGGTTCTTTTGGTGTCTTCCATCAAACTGAGCTCCCAGCTGAAAAAAGTGGAGACCTTAAAGCCAAGTAGAATCGAAGGCTTCAATGAAATACTTTCTGCCAATGATACTTTATTCTCATTTCCCATCACTTCAATTCTTCTGAACTTTTCTCCATTAATAACTTTCATAACAAAAAATATCAACAAAAAAATTAGACTGAGGATTTAAGAAGTCTGTAATTGTCACTACTCGGGGACAATTAGAGCATTAACTCTGAGGTAGAGCAGGAACTCTAAAAGCAGAAAGCTATCAGGACCACTAAAGTTCATTATTTTTTAGGCTCCCTCTATTGCTTCACCATTCTATCAAGTCTTTCAGGTTTAATGCAAGAAACAAAGCCAGTTTTACTCTGTACAGTGATCTACCATCATCTGATCCCTACAAACTTACCATGAAATCATGCTTTGCAGACTAGCAGTACATTTGCATTAATGGCCCTTTTTTCTTTCATTTTTACCCTGAATAAGGCCTGAAGTATAGCCCTCACCTTTATTATACACATGGGACATCTAGAAAACAAGACAGATTGGGCATTTTCTTTGTTTAGGACCAGAAAGAGGAATAAACAGTATTTACTCCTAAGATGTTAATGGTCAGTTGAATAAACAGAAGACAGAGTAGAATTAAGCCTCACTATGTCAATATTCTTAATGAAAATGTAGTAGGAAGAGCTCCTTGCTGTTAAGTCACAGATGGGAAGAATTGTTTGCCTTAGTGCATGATTAAAGAGAAATGAATGCATGCCAAGAGTTTATGTTGCAGATGCTATATAAAATGCACATCTGATACTTCACCTTGCCAAAAATTGTCACAATTCACTTTTTTTCTGAACAGCTGAGGATGGCTTTACAAATTTAAATGGAAGAAGAACACTTACTGCAGTAAGAATCTGTTCTGCATGCTTTCTGATTCCACACAGACTGCAGATGAAAAGCATAGGAATTCCTGACGTAGCAAAGATCACTATGCTGCTTTGTCGTAACTTTTCTTTCTCCACCAAATTCAATACACAATATTTTACGTAAAAGAGATGTACATGAGGGCACTTCTCTTCCTTTTCTTGTTTTGTAACTCAGAACCATAAAATAGCTTGGGTTGGAAGGGACCTAAAAGAACATCTAGTTCCAACCCCCCAGTTTGACTCTTTTGCATCCATAGTTTTTTCTTCTTCTTCTGGTTTCTGTTATGAGCAGCGAGGATAAGTTTGCAGTTCTGGTGTGCTGTCATTAAAAAGAAAAAAAAAACAACACAAAACCACACAAAAGGATAATCATTGCCTGCATAAATGAAACCAGGCTATTCACCATCTGAGAAGAAAAATTGGTAAGAATCCAAACGTAGCAGCATAAAGACAGCAAAACGCAAATTAGAATGGAAACACATTTGGATAATCGCAAACATGCCAAATCAGGGAATGTAAATTGATGTCAAAAATGTTAATGTGTTGCATTTTTGCAGTATCTACTGAATTAAAAACACAGAGGTTATAATTACTACAAAGTCAAGGTTTACAAGGGAAAGTAGATTGTATGAATTAAGATCATTTTGTAAGTACTCTAGAGAAACAGCATCACGGCACTGAAAAGGCAAACTGATCACTAAGGGATGCAAAACATACCCCACAGGGCAGGAGCTTCACCAGCAAGACTCTGTCCTACTATGGCTGAGTGAGGCAAGCAGGACAGACCCAGAGATGGGAGTCAGGGTCAGCTAGAAGCCTAGATTGGCATACAAGTCCATTGTGATGAAGTAGGTCTAGGAGAAACCCAGGAACACAGATTCACACTTCAGGGTTAGGGTTGGATCTGATGATGGGAAGCAGAGCTGGACATAAGCAGCAGTTACCAAGCACATCCACAGGGAATTAGGAAGGCCCAAGGTGGAGTTGGCAAGGCAGACCACAGGCCAGAGTTCTGCTCTGTAGTGTCAATGGAAACAAACACCTGCAGCATAGCTCAGAGCTTAAACGGGCCTCAGCTTAAATGGATCTGGGCCCAAGGACACGGAGTGGAGGCTTCAGGTGAGGCTGATCAGGGCACTTAGACAATCTAAGAGTTTTGGGTCATGCAGTGTTATTAAGTCCTTGTTGTAGTGGAAGTAAACATGAATACTAAATAAAAATAAACGGACTTGAGAACCAGGGATACTGCAGCCTCAATCATCCAAACGCTAACAGAATATTAGGAATAAAACTTGGTTATAAGAGCAGCAAAAAATAAACTAAATTTTTCAGAGGTACAGGTAAGAGGCAATGTGTGTGAGAATTGAAAGGATTCCCACAGAGCTCGTTCCAGAGACTTTTTTAAAACATCCTTCTCTCTGTGTTTAACTTGTTCTTTCCCTCTGTACTTGTTAGAAGATTTCGCATAATGCAGTGACTAGAAACTTTCTGTTTATCTGAATTAAGAAACACTAAACACTAAGAATAGAGTTTCTGGGTGAAACTAAGTGGCTGAATAATAACTGCAGAAAAAGAGGATCTGGCCAGTTGCTTTGGAAAAAAGTCCACTCCATTGCCAGAGAACTTGGGAGAAGTTAAGGCCACCCAGAAGGCAGGTAGCCTGCCAAACTGAAATCGAAAATACATCCTGCAGTGAGGGCTGCAGTTTGCCTTCAGAATTCAGGACTGTGGTGACCTTACCTTTTCATGCCTCAGTGTACACAGCTGTAATAGAGACCCTGCAGCTGAAGTTTTACATTTATCATTACTTATTCACACCTGTATGAAAAGGTCACAGTAAGAATAAAAGCAGTGCTGTATCAAACAGGATGATTACAGCGTCACTAGTGCTGTTCAGTGCAAGTCTTTAGAGCTGCTAGACAAAGTACACCCTCAACTGTATCTGGGTATTTTTTGCACTTGTAATTCTTAAATTTGAGCTATGCTATTACTCAGTCTCTAGTTCCCCTGCATTGAACAATGATTACAAACAAAAAGAGTAAAGGCAAACAAATTCTGCATTTTTCTGTTATTTGCATCCAGTCTCTGCATGTTCACTTGAAGCACTATGAGGTCATTGCAGCAGTGCACTGCTCTGATGCTGCTTTCACCATCTGCATGGTACCCCAGTCAAGCTCATTAGGAGCAAACCCAGACGTGACCCAAGACAAAATTACAGTTCTTTCCGAAAATATATCTGGAGTTCTTCCAATGACAACATTCCTCCCATGAGTTTGTTATTTGAATGCTGTATTTATATTGTGGAAGGTTAAAATAGTAGGTTTTATAGCTGGAATATGATAATCTGACAACCTAAGTGGGTAGCACACCTATCTATTTTTCTTGGTAATTACTGCACCAAAGTGAATAATGAATCACTGAATTCATAGTCCAGCTTAAAATATATATATATATTTCAATTATAACGTACAAGTGTGAGAGAGGCAGACAGAACATCATGATTTTGTCACGGATTGAGTGATATGTCACTAGCAAGTTGTTCCTTTGTTCTTTATTTTCTTCTTTTTTTAATGTGATTTTTGTAGCCATTCAATTTAGTTTTCCATTAAGACATAAATTTTTTGCTGCATAAAAAATAAATTACAGTATCATATTTCTAAATGCAGAGAAAGAAAAAGGGCCCTACAAAGACCAAGGAGGAGGGATAGATTAAGTCTCTATGTGAAGCAGATGGGAGATAACTTTAAAAAAATTAAAAAGCATGTTCAGAGGCAGCAATATTTTTTCAAGTACATGTACAAATCTCATTCCATTTTCCCCATAGTTTTTGATTCTGACTTACAGAGGTTGTTGTGGGTTTTTTTTTGTGTTTTTTTTTAATTAGTTCTTATTCCAAATCTTTACCTTTAGTCTGAGCTCTCAGTATAATAATTGTTCAGCAAAATTCAGAAGTGCTTACAAATGCATCAGTTAATTTTTGTAGGCATAGGCTTGAAGAGAAGATGAGCCAAAGGGAAGTATAGCTCAAGTGGAGCAGAGAATGTATTTATAAACTGAGGCAGATGGAAGAGGCAGAATTATACCATTTCTAGAGGTGATCATAAATTTCATCACTGCATTTCATGCAGTGTTGCTCTATGGGATTTAAAGATGAATGAGTAGCACAATAATTGAAAAAGTGATTGAAGCAATCTGTTTACTGTGGAGAAGCAGTAGTGTTAAAGAGAGTGTCTCAAGAGTTACTGCATCATAAAAGTCCCTGTGCTTTTTGTTTGAGCTTAATTCCAGAAAAGGTAATTTCAACATGGAAGTGTACTCTGTATTCTTTCAGGCGTTAGGTTTTGAGCCTGCTGATACAGATATATATCTCTATATTTGCCAGCCACAGATTATCTGTGTCATATTGATATTGATTCTGTCTGTTGTGTTTACTGTTTCACTCTCTTCACTCAAAAGTCTTGATACTTTCTTGTAACAGAAGTGTTCCTGCACCCGTAACATTACATTCTGATTCATTCAAATTTAGACCTTTTTTAACCATGTGCATGCATCCTGAAATTAGTCAAGCTCCATCCAACATAGTTATGATTTCCACACTTTTTGGTTTGCAATTGTTCTTCAGTAATAAGTAATAGAAATAAACATTTTAATTGTGTACATTTCCCAGAGTTTTCCCTATAATGGTGATTCTGGGCCTGAGATGAGTTATACTCATGGAAAGTCATTCTGACTTTAAAGTAAAGTTGACTATTGTCCAAGTACTAACCAGAGGCAGATATGGCTGATGCTGGCAGAATAGAGTGCGGTGAAAACTACAGGTCAGGAAAACAACTCAAAAATGCCACCTCTCAGTCATAGCACCAACATCCACCTCTGACATCATGGGTTAATCTAATAACATAGGTGTTACTTTTGGAACAGCCCTCATAGTTTGTATTGCCTTTATTAAAGCAGGTACTAATTCCACTAGGTAGCGTAAAGCTTAAGTACTTTGAAAGAAAAAAAAAAGTCATTTGTATTTAAAAACAACTGTGTGCTCTTCCTATAAACTGAATTTTAAAAGCCCCCAAAAACAAATCTATTATTTGAAAACTGAAATAGTTTGATTCTTCAGTTGGATTAATTATCTTATGACAAGGCAAGACTTCAGTTAACTGCATATTACTCAAAAACTCATTGACAGAAGGCAGTGACCTTTCCATTAACCAAACTGTCATGCTGTTTATTCTAGAGAGTCTGCTTAATTTTCCTTTGTTTTCATTTTGATGTATTGAAGATCACAACCTTCCAATATGTCCAATTTAAGTTTTCATTGCTGATGACAAGTTTAAATTGAAAATAGCTTTGTAAAATTACTGGTGTCATTACAGATAGCACAGAACAATGTAATTATCTGCAGAACAAATCATTAAGGCTATAGAAGAAAAGAAACTGAAAATCAGCTGCAAAAGCAGACGTGCCTTACGAGCTCTGCAGCCTCATGAATGACTTAAGTTTAGAGCTTGAGCTGCCAGCATCACAAATTGTTACTTCATACTAGCTTTATCGGTCCTTATGTATTTTGTGACCCTTGAGTATAGCAATGGAGCTTTGCATATCTACTTGAGGAATGTGGAGCAACAGTACGACTGTACTCCTTTGTGATTAATTGATATAGGGCTATATTAAGCTTCTTTTGCTCCATTTTTACTTTTTAAATATTTTTTACCATGTTTTGTGTCATGCAGGACAGTGTAGGGTATGCAAAATGTCATGATTGTTCTCGGCCATTTTTTTTTTCTACGCATTTTCTTGTTGTAAGGCTCTGTAGTGTATCAGCTGTCTTTAGGTTCCCATAGTTTCACTTAAAAATAATGGTAGCATTTAAATCAAGACAAAGTTCATGGCTTTTTTCCCCCTTCTATCTAATATCTGTCAAGTTTGATTGTAGAATGAAAAGAACTAGATGGGATATTGAAATAAAAGACAATATTTGTGTTGACCTTTGTGTGGGTTGGTGGGTGTGACATGTAAAACCATTTTCTTCCATGTATTTCATTTGGGTTTCTCTTAAGCCTTAGCCCAGCAGCAAGCAAGGCTGTTGGAACGACATGGCTCCCGGAATTGGGGTACGATGTCAGACATAAGGAGATGCTATTTCTTTTAGCTGCTGATGGCACTCCCCTGTTTACAGTATAAATTTGATGTGCTCTAAAGAACGGCAGTGGCTTGTACTACAAAACAGGGACCCCCATGAAGCAAGTACATAGACATCTGATGAATTGCCACTATACTGAGCCGTGTAGCCTCATGTAACTCCCCGCTTTGTGGGTATTATGCAGTACTAAACTTTCCAGTTTTTCTCCTTGTCAGCACGTTTCAATAGCCTTTGAATATGCACGCCCTCGTGGCTAGGTTACTGGGACAGGAAGAAAGGCACAGTTTTCCCTGATTGCTTTCCTTCTGCCACCTATAAAACAGTGCACTTTGCACGCAGCTGGAAAGCATATACTTCTCAGGAAGATTTGAATAACAAAAAATTATTTCTCAAGGAAAACAAATCCTTTTCAGGATGTTGATAGTTTCTGTATTATAATTCAAACATATGGGTATGGTAATGTTACTAAAAGAGCTAGTAAAAACTGTAATCCAACACCACCCCTCATAAACCTAAGGTAACAGAATTTTATACTCATTTCTATGCTTACACATAGATTTATGTAAATATACACAGGGTCTCAATTTTTGCTGTTTGAAGGGACCATCAGAAACATCTACCTCAGTTTAACAAGGAAAAACAAGAGTGATTCAAGTTAGCTCCAACAGAGGTCTTATTCTTTACAGAAATAAGATTGGGTATGGACTTGAATAAATTCAGCTTTAAACTCCAGCAGCTTGTGGGAGTCTGTGAATGGCTCATCGTGTATTCAAGACACACTGTTAGATACAAATGCCAACCAACAGAGCTGCAGTATACAGATCAGGATATTTTTCCACCTTAAAGCAGTGATTTGCTTTCTAAAAACCACGCTAAAAGAAATCCTGCGAAGTCTGAGTACTCTATTTTGTGAATTTTTCCTCGTGTAATAGTATTTTTTTTTCCTTCTAGTTAAAGTACTGACAGAATACTGGGACTATAAACTAGGAAAAAGTAGTTCACAAATAGAATTGAAATGATGGAGAAAAATTCTGGTTTATCTGTTTTGAGAGATAAAAGCTTGCTGCTGTGATCTTTCTTTTAGCTTATTTTTCCCTTCTAACTGGGTGAAATTCACTTTGCTGAGATTTCTTTAGAAAGTCTACATGTGGGGAGGCCGAACTTTCCCACAGGAAAAAGCGCAAGTTGTTTTGTTCTACGTTAATCAAGATTTTAGCACCAGCAGTACACAATACTGCTAATCACCTGCAATGTGCTTTTACATACGAGTAAAATTAAGCAGCTCCCACTGCTGCAGTTGACTGCAGAAAATCTGGGGTAGATTTCAGAACAAAAGAAGAAAAATTAGACTGCTTTATTTATGCACTGAGCATGCTCCACTAGCACTGTGCATGATATGATTCCTTGTTTCTAAGGGAACAACTATGACGCTGAGCACATACTTGCCTATGACAAACATGGGGTGCTGTTTTCTTTACCAAAGAGTATTTTTTTAAGACATAAATTTGAAATTATTTGCTGAAATTGATTGAGATTGATTTGTGTTCACAAACATATAATGTTAACATATGATGAGTAGAGAAGGGCATATTAATCTGTGTTGAAATTAACTACAACAAAAATACACTTAACAATATGGTTAATTTAATTATGTTTGGGATGGAATTGCCTCCGTTTACAGAGGAACAAAGATGTTATATGATATGTATATTTATTTAAATATATGTATACTAATATATATATTTATGATTAATGACTATTCAAATTATTCTGCTTTCATCAGCAGCTGATTCCAGCAAATACATCTTGATCACCTAGATCCTGTAGCTAGCGTAGCAATGTGGTGATGTTGCAAAGATAGAAATAATCTTGATAGAAAGGATGACACCCATGAACAAGATGGTACATCTATCTATCAGTTAGTGTGGACCACTAAAATAAAGAGGAAAAGATTTCCAGTGGCATTTAGCGTAGTAGTTGAAGCATGTCCCTTACTCATTTGCTAGTGAGCTAACCATTAACTCAACAGCTCTTAGGCCTTCAACCTTGAAGTCCAGAACAAGACGTAGTTTTTACAGTGCTAAAATTATAGATTTGCAGTAATTTAAGCAGGTTGCTCGTTGAGATTTTGCATGCAAGGGACTGTGGGTCTGTGGGTTTTCATTTCTTTCCACCATACTTGTTTTTTTGTTTTGTTTTTGCCTGGTATGAGCATCGCTAGTAGAATGAATGACACTATTAAATATTCCACAGAGTATTAAATCGTAATTAAGGAGACAAAACCTACTGAAACTGAAATAAATTGAAACTGAACATGAACTTTAATGAGTCTATAAATCTGAGAAGAGACAAATTTACAAATTGTTTTTTTAGGAGCATTTGTTAAGAGGGCTATGAGATATCCGAGCATTCACTCATTTTAACAGAGAATGTCCTTACAGCTTGGAAACAAATATTCTTAAGATCAATGTAACACCAAGACAGAAGTAACTTTAAGCCTAGCACCTGGGAATTTTTCTGTGCAGAAGTGGACAGAAACTGGGATGCCTTCCTTCTGAATTGAACTGTCTTGGCTTAAAGAAATTTCTGCTTGAACAGTGTTTCTGTTCAGCAGTCATAGCCTGTGGTTCTGACAGCTGTTCTGGTGGTCCTGGAAGTAAAGATATTCCGAAGGGTCAGCACCAACTGGCAGAAAATCTCATCAGAGCTCTAAAGATAGGAAGCAGTGCTTTTGTGTTACCCAGAGATAAAATCAGCAGGTACCAGTGTAATACCTACCGTAACTCATGAGAGAAATGGAATTAAATGGACATACACAGATTTAGATCTAGCTTGGACTTGCCTGTAGGGTTAGAAATCTGAAGGAAAAGCTTTTTCCTAATCTAATGCTAGTGGGTGAGCAATGTCATATCCTACTGGATGGCTAGCGCTCAGAATTAAATGCCAAAATAGATTATTGGTACAGGTCTCAAACTGGCAAGAGAATGAGCAGTGAAGTGGGTAATTACCTCATTTGCAAAACCAGTCTGGCATGTTTGTCCACGTGAAGATAAAATGCAGTTGTTTCACTTGGCTCAGCCGGGGCTGCATTGAAGCCATCTGGGTTTCTCCAGACTTGGACAGCTGGGCGATTCTGTTCAGCTACATTCAGTGCGAGCCAGGGAAAAGGACAGTTGCACCTATATGTGTAATGTGCTATAAAGGAGTCTCACTTCTGTCTTAGCTGTAAAAATCAAGAATATCTTGTGAGAGGATTCTCACAAGCATACAGGTACAATGACTAGACATCTTTACAACATCTTTAGTTGCCCATTACAGTACCCTGACAAGAGCTGGCTGGCACTCATGAGCCAAGCTGATGACTCACACCTACTGTGAAGGTAACATAGTACATGTTTGAAGATGGTTTAGCTCTACACTTAGCTCTATACCAATAAATACTTGTTTAGCTTCTCAAGAGTTGTATTTTTTTTCCTAGTTTTTTTCCTACAAGGCTTTTTTATGACTCAGAAGGCTTTCTTATTGACTCAGAATTTTATTCTCCTCTCCTCCCTCCCCCTCTTTCCTTCCCTTCTGTCTTTAGGAGGATGCTTCCTAGTAATGCGTTTTATAGCAGCAAGGATTTTGACAGACCAAGCTGGTTAGTTATGTTTGCACACAATGAAAATGAACATCATTTCCTCATTTTAAATCAAACAAAACTCTGTGCAGATTTCAGGTTGATTTAACTTGTATTTTACAATACATGTAGTCTTTAGCCTTAAATTTAGTTTTCTGTCTTACTCTAAGGAAGATGAATACTGCACAGGAGGCTATTAAATAAATTAATATCTGCCAAGAAATCTTAGAGAGAATCTCCATTGTTATTTTATATCACATCTGACTGCAAATGCTTCCTGGCTTACCTCCAATTTGAAAGCTGATGTTGTAGTAAATATTAATTGCCCCCTATTAACTAGAGGTCAGGGAAAAAGAGAATTATATCTTTGCCTTAGGAAGGGACATTTAAGTCACAATACTTAAGCATATAATCTTTAAGCATACAGCTCATCTGTCATTCTCAGTAAAGATGTGTGCTTGGATCAGGCCATCTAGTTAAGTTTTCCTCTGAGATAAGAGCCTCTCAACAAGTTCTTTGTCTATTTTAAAGCCTATGTGATGAATATTATAACATCTCTTACAGATAAATTCTTGCTTTATTATATTTTGTTCATAAGCAGAGAACTGTGCATGAAATTAAGAACATTTTGTGAAGATCTTAGAAATATTGCTCTGAACATTTTCACCTGATTTTACTGGAGGTTGAATGCAAGAGTGAAAGTGGAAAATGATTTTGTGCAGTGGAATGGAAATCAGAAAACTCTTCAAAGCTCAAAACTTTTGAGTTTTTTAAGCAGAATTGCAGATGCAAAGTAATTACTTGCAGGTTGATAATTCCATGGAGAAATGTGGTGGCTTTTATGTTTTGGCTTTTTTTTTTCCTGCTTAAAAACAACCGCGTGGAAAATTTGAACATGATTTTAACTGTGTACTATATAAAAATAAATAAAAGCTTTCCTTTAGAAAATCTTATGCATGGATGTAACGCAATAAGAACAGAACTTGATATATGTATTTGTAGGAAAATTTATTCTGTCTTCTCCCTTTCTTTCTGATACCAACTACAAAACACTTTCCTGATCTGCAATCACAGGTGATACCTACTAAGAAATTTGTTGCAGGAATAGACATTACCAAACATATTCTCTGGTACTTAAGAGTTTAATCAGTCTTATTAATTACTGAACTTTTAAGTTACTGAGGGCAGGCAGAATTAGTCAGCTTTACAATGATATTGCGAACAGCGAACTGTACTCAACTTTGTTTTGCAAGAGCCCTCTGTCAAAACGATTTTCCTGCTGATGGGTACCTTGAATGATCTTTAGACTACCCAGTTTTAAGAAATATACCAAATCTGGTTCCAAAACACAGAAGGAGCGTGGTGTATGATAGCATTCACAAGAACTGGTGATGAATTACCAGAAGACAACAGGAGAGTTGAAGGCACAGGGGAATTTGATAATTCCCTAGTGCCCTCAAATCAAATATACTGCAGGACAGGAACTGCTTCGTTCTGCAAACATTAGTTCTGCTATATGATTTTCCAGATAAGAGCAGAAACGCTCAGGTTGCTACATTTTCATTACATACTAAAAGAAACAGACTGTCTTATTCTTCATTGTGTTTTCTGAAAAGCGTTCTTCTAAGGTATGCTTTAATCATAGCAGATAATTTCCATTTCTTCTCACAATTCACAAGTATTGTTCAAAGATGTTCTAGATATATATGCGTTATATGTAGGTAAAAATAGAGAGGGAAGGAAGGAGGATAACATTTTACTGTTCATATAGAAAGACTCAATTTTGGTAGATGCAGCTACTCTTAAAGACTCCTCCTCAAAGAATTATCTTGTTTATAATACATGAGTCTTTTTTGCTATATATATTAACTACAGCTCAGGGCTGTTGGCTGGACAGGCTACAAAAGAACCCAAACAAATCAAGCTGTAGAGAATTGGTTGAGCACTCAAGCTATTTAGGAAAGGCCAACAGACATAAAGGAGAATCAGTGAGAAAGCTAAAAAACTCACTTGTTTTTTGGAGGCTGAAATGTAGGAAAACAAAAAGAAGCTTATTTTATATACTTAATTTTTAAAAAATGAACAGCAACAAAAGCTTGGACATACAAAAATTACTAAAGCTAGTTCATTTATTTAAATTAAGCACATCCTGAACTCTCTTCCCATAAGCAATAGCTCTCCTGCCATACATAGTGAGCGTTGGTCAAGCCTATAGTACATATTGATTTCATGTTATTTGAAACTCAACTTCTGGTAAATAATTGCTTGAATATGACATTTCTAGAGACATCTTAAATCTTGTGTGGAATTTCTGAACTGTCTTCAGGACATGCATGTTTGTAGATATTAGAAATCTATGCGCTCTAGTTTCCCTCCATATTTCATGTTTTAGGAATACTCATTAATTTTTAGGTGTAATCAATAGCCTGTTCACTGCTGCAAACAGACCATAAACTTTCAGACACGCAATATTTAAATAACTGTGGGTTAATATGTAAATGCAGTTTTATTTATTTTGAGTAGATGAGATTGGAAGAATGTAAGGAAATACCATAAAGGAAGGCTATGCAGCCAGGAAGCAAAACTAGTGAGGGCACTGTTCCTGTGGGCAAACCAGTATTTACAAAAATCCCTGGACTTCTCTCAGAATGCTTTTCTGCTTTGCTTCCACTGTTCCCAGTAATTTCATTGTATCTAGGTCTTACCAAGGGAATTTGTCTTAGTTATTTTCAAGGCAGCCCAGCCCAGAACAACAACAAAAAAGCCTGGTGTGAAGGTCAGGGAGCAACCAAGCAACCCAGAGCAGAGAAGTATGGAGGGAGGGAGAAAGCTCTGAGTTCTGGGCTTAGCTGCAGTGAAAACGTAGGGCTGCTCAGGCAGGAGTGGAGAACGGACACAGAGCAGCACCTCAAAGGCAGAAGATGACAAATAAAAGTTGGTGGGATTGACAGCAAGTATAGGAAGATAAGAAGTTTCTTGCGGTCATCTGCAGCTCAGGTATTTTTTTCAGAGTTGAACTCCATGTCAACAGACTTCAAGAATATCTTGTTGCAGTTTTATGCTTCAGTGATGCAGTTAATCACCATTCAGTGGACTTTTGCCCTTGCAAACTTAATAGAAATACCATTTTCTTTCACCAAAAATATCCCATCTGAGGGATAGTATCATGGTAAATTACAACATTATAATCTCTTATTAGTTTTACCATGTGTATGCTGTAAAGAGTGAGGATATGCTTTGAATCTCAATTCATTCCATATCCAGATGTCCATACCCTTGTGCCTGCAACTGCATTATAATGCCACTGTAGATTTAGATGAAACTTTTCTGGTATCTTGCATTTAGATATTTTCTTTCGGATCTCAAAGATACTTTGTATTTTGGCTTTTTGTTTAAAACTATTTATTTTGAAAATTATCACTCTTTCAAGAACTTGTATTATCTGGGTCTAAATCTGGACTTGAAATACTTAATGTAAAATCAAAGTCATATGGGACAAATGCAAACCCTGGAATACAAACCAATCTCAATTCCATACACTTTCAGAAGCCAAAGATAAGAAAATGAAATATCAGATTTTGCTTTGGAACTACTTTGAAGCGTCAGTAGAGTAATTTATGGGAAAAAACTTAAAATACTTAGGCTTTTAATGATACATATGGATACGTTCAAGATCAAAATTACATTTCAAAATCTCACCAAAAAATACACTTTTGATATGCAATCACTAGAAAACCAGAACACCAGTGTTAGCAGTTTCTCTTCAAATACAAATATTATAGTTCCAAATATCTCAAGCAGAAAAGAGGAACTAAAATGATCTTTATTGATGATGATTGGCATGGAGTATGGAGATAGCTCTTTTCCAGAATTTCAGGAACACTTGAAGACAGCAGGATTCTAGCTACAGACATGGCACACAGGATGAAATAGATCCCCCTGAGAAGCTTGTTAGTTTATTAGGAAGTAGGAGTGTTTCTCCAGACTATTTCTAGCACAGCTTCTCAATTGTAGTAATTAGGCAGAATATCTTTTATTAAACTTTTTTTATGGTCTAGGGTGACACTATGTGGCTAATCTGAGCAGTGAAGTTTTAATTGGAAGTTATCTCTTGGAATAACTCAGAATGAAATTGATATAACCATGCTGAACAAGCAAGGTTAGAGCACATCAATGTTAAGACTGAAGACAGTGAGCTTGTCTGAACTTTCATAGCTATCACCTTCATAGAAAATCACTGGACTTCAAAAACTGTGGTCCCAGAATTCTGCCTTGAAAGGTATAGAACACATTGCCTGTGGTCTGACTCTCTTGTAAGAAAAGTATTCATAGAATTTCTTGAATTCATAGAATTGTTCTGTTAATTCATCATAAGCTGTGTTCTCTCAAGCCTACTAGGAAAAAAACAGGAGGCACTATTCCTTGTGCAGCGTCTTGATTTCATTCTTCTTAACACTAAACTTGAAACTCATTTTCTGTAATTAGCGCTCTGATTTACGTGCCTTTTTCCCCCTGGAGTGACTGTTTAGACTTTTGCTTCTTTTACTTGTCTCCTCCATTCACAGGGATGCGTACACTCACTATCTGATTCTGCAGATAATACCAGACCAATGTATTTGCACGTATTCTTGAATTAAACATAGCTCATAAATCCACAGCTTTGCTGGTTCTGCTCCATAACAATTCACAATCATCAGGCTGTGAACTTAGCCTGTGTCCAGGGAAAACTCCCTTTGTGTGAGTAAAAGCTGAATGCAGAGCGTCAGCCAGAAGCTTTTAATACTCAAATCAGTTCCTCATTAAGGTTTTTCAGCATGCACCACTGTATCACCAGGGGAAGAAAGTTTGAGAGTGCGTGCAGCATCCTCCAAGTGAGCGTTGCAGCATGACAGTCGCCATCAGATTAAATTCCCCCAAGCCTGATCTTGCACCTCCATTTGCAGGCATGTGCTTTTAAAATCTGGAGCGTAACACAGTTTGAGCGTGCTACAGTGTCCATGTGTCACCTACCGCAGCAAGATGTGATTCAGGTAGTTTTGTATCACAGAATCCTGCTTACTTTTTCCCCTCCCCCTCCTCTTGACTTAACCTATGAGTGAGACAAATTTAACAGTACTTATACTTCTTCGGTTTCCCCAGAAGCTTGCTGAGCTGTAGTGCTTCCTTCAGAACCAACACATTTGTTAAGGAGTCAGAAACTGTTCTAACCCAGACTGTCTCCCCAACTGCTGCACTTGTTCCATGTAGAAACCACTTAACCTGCAGCTTCCTAAGCTTCTTAGTGTGTTGTCCTTGTCATGCCTCTGAGCGTTCTCTAACTATTCACTAAGTTACAAAATTCCCTTCTCTGGAGTTGTATTTGAGGTGTCTGTCTTTCTTACTTATGCTACCAGAAGATGCAGTGCTCCTGCAATATACTGTGAATCAATTGCAGGAATTGCTAGATATGGAAAGGAGTTATTTCAGTTTCATGTAAAAGTAAGAATGACGTGATGAACTTGTTTGCTTTTCCTTATCCCCAAGCTAGACAATTTCATGAACTTTGGTGTAGAAAATAAGTATTATTCCTAAAGTCTTAAAAATGGATCACTTTGTTAAGCTGTTCAGCAATCATATTTAAGCCAAATGGAAAGTAAAGATTATGAAAAAAATAATTAAATATTTGTCACTGCATTTATGACCATCTGCATTGGTATTCAGCATGACATTTTTCAGGAGAGAAAAAAATCTCCTGAATAAGTGCTTAAGCTAATGGTCTAATTTTTCTGTGTTAGTTTTATTTTGATAATCCATCTGCCACAAAAAGAGTAGAAAAAACAGCACAAACCAACACAAAAAACATAATCCGCACCCACATCAGTTTAAAAAGAAGAGGAAAATAAATAGAAAACCAAAGCAATTTGGAATTCTTAGAAATAGTTCATCCTTTTGATCTGAATAACTTTAACATTTAAAGGATCGCTTCAAAGCTCTGCAGTTTTCTGGGAATTACTGAAGCTTGAACACAGAACGTTTCAAGTGATAATCTTCTGGTTTTGTGATGGTGAAGGACTGTAAAAATGACGTTAATGAGATTCATTTCTAATCTTGTGTCTTTTGTAGCTGTATTTTAACCTCTGCTGAGGGCACCAAGAATGGGTGAAGACAATTTCCATTCTATATAAATTAATAAAACTCATTCTGAAGTTGAGACTTGGATAATTTGTAGATTACTTATTCTCCATATGAAAGTGATAACGTCGAAGTAATTACTATGTGTAGGGCATTCATTAACCTGCAGAGGGGTAGACAGAGAGAAACGCTTGCACTTCACTAACAGCGCACAGTAATGTTGTGCTATGTGGGCTGCAGAACCTGAGGAGAGTTTGATTGCTACTGATTTCACGCTCTTGCTCTGCATCATTATTCATAGCACGTTCTTCAAACCTGGTGATTTGGTACCAGATCTATTTTCAATTCAATTTGAAAGGAAGTATTTCTTATAACACAGACTGTTAACATTGCTGAGAATGCCCTCTCCCCTCATCAGTGCCTACACTGGAGGATTGAATCTGCATCATAAAAACCAAGCATGGGGAATCGTTACAGTTTTCATCGCAGCATCACTGTAGTGCCTGGATCCTGGAGCATTACAGCTATGCTAGACTGTACGACACTCAAAACAGAAGAACTTGACAATTGTAAAAAATTACATCACCTAGCCATTGTTCTTCCAACGTGGCATCAGATTTTTCTCCTGTGGCTGGCAGATAGGCAGCACAGCCTTGCTATAGCCTTAGAAATGAGTGCAATCCAAATCTCAACAGAAAAAAGTTTCTAAAAAGATCCTGTTCTAATTCAAATTCCCTCCAGTGTCCCTTGTACACTGAGAAGCAGTCGTTGCAGGAAGTGACAGGTATCTTACCGGGTACTGTTCAATAAGCCCTTGTGCTGGGCTGTACATACACAGCATCAGGTTTTTCAGTCACAAAGCTTTGAGGAACAGGCAGAAAGCATGGGGACAGAAGTAGGTTGCTATAGTTCTTAGAAATATAACGCTGATATTTTATCCCCCACATGCGCTTTTCCATGTCAAAAAGCACATCTGTGTGTTCTGTCTGGAAATTAGCTCTTTTTTTGTTCAAAAAACCATTCCTGGTGTTTCTTTCTGTCTGGAACCAAAACATGTTAACCTTGTGGCAACAATTCTCTGTACTGATGTAGTTTTAGCTCAGCCTTTATTACTGTAACAGGCAGCCAAAGATGAATTGCATACTTTCTCCATTTCTTAGTTATAACCTGAACAACAGGCTGAAAAATGTGACACAGAAGTTCCTCCAGCAAAGAGAATATGACTTTATATCAGTGCCAAGAGAAGCACAAACCCACTATGTAAGTGGCGGTTCTGAGAAAGAAGAAAAGGAAACAACCACCTGCTTTTTCTACAACATTAATCTACGCTTTGCTTATAATCAATTATTATTATTGTTAGTCACACAGCATGACTTCTCACATTGAGATACAATGTGCTTCCAAAACAGTGAGGATATCCGAGAAAGCAGACAACTACAACATTGAAGTACAAGTCCAAATTTTACTGCATCCTTAACTGGCCTTCTGTCTATGAAGCCACGTGATAGACAACATGAATAAAAAGCATGAACAGCCAACAAAGTCACGGACACTACGTATAGTTCCAGTGAGAAAGCTTATGCTAGGTTGAAGTCAAAGGAGTGAAGATGACTACCAAAATAAGAAATTTATCAGATCAGATGTGAAATAAAGAGAAACAGTAACCGTGAGATAGCTCACAATGTACCAACATACAATAAAGCAATAAAATAAGAGACAAATAAAAAGAGCAAGCACATTGTGTAAGTCAAACTGAGAGGGGGATCTGTTGATGAAGTCACAGGATTTACATATTTCATCAAGAACACTGCAGTAGCATCTTCCCTGCTTGCTCAGTAACACACTGTATGTTAATAATAATCTCAAAGGACATAACATTTGAATAGAACTGAATTCCTCCAATGAGATTTTCCAAGAAATAAAAAGCTATGCATCCTCATTTACCATACACTTAACTCAGTAACTTTACCTTGTCATCAAATCAGTGTATAGTTGCTCGTGCTGCAGTTGGCTCATTACAGTAGCACAGAATAGAATTGTTTCCCCTTCTTGGTCCATAATGCATTCTCTGTTAACGTGCTCATTTGCTGTTATGTCAAGGCTTCATCTTAAGTAGCTGCCACATCTGCAACTACTATTCAATCCAACCTTCAATTTTTGATGGACTTGATGCTTACTTTATCTGCAAAGTAGATAACTAAAATAGCTAGTACTGGACAGAACTAACAGACTTCAGAAATCTGATTTTGGTGATTTTTTAGAAATATAGGACTGTTAACACTACTACAGATCCTGGATAACTAGTACTTCTGCAAAGTATGATGTCTCAAGGCACCCATCTTGCACCTGCTCCTTGTGCTGATTGGGAAATGCTAACAGTCCTCATGACAAGATTTCAAACACCTGTACTTCTGCTTCTAAATGAGCTTAAGCCACTTAAGTCTTAAAAAGCTTGTGACTGTCTACATTATCACCATGCTTCCTTTGTGATAAAATCTGAACATCAGAATTAGATGTTTGTTGAGCCCAGGATTATTTGATAACTAGGTGCTATTTTGTCAAGCTATACATTTTTTCTTCCTTTGATTAGATTTTTTGAACGATGCTTTGTGGAACTAAATTACAGGGAGAGATCACTTAGTATGAGGTTTAAGCACTTATTTGACTTGCCCACCAAGTATCAGGTAGCAGGGGATCTTGAAGAAAGGATCTTTTAAATTTTTTAATAAAGATGTGATTTGTGCAGTATAGCAGTGCATTATATGAGCTACCTAAACAGAATCTTAAATTGTAACAGTTTTGTCCCACTTCAGGATACAAAAGAACTGAACATTTGAGGATAGAGAGTCTGCTGGGGTCTCCATTTATAAACACGAATCTCAAGCAATCATTTCCTTCACTGTAACTGGTCAACAAAGTATTATTCCTCTGATGTGGGGCAGTTCAAAGTTGTAGAAGTGCTAGAACTTGTAGCATCTGGTGTTTGAAAGAACAGCAGATTTCCTCTCTGATGTACTAACCCATGATTAGCATAGGAAAAGCTTTGCTGGTGGCATAGCATAAATCAACCTAAACATTTTCTGAAACAAAATGTAATGACAGCATCAGCTGGGCAGGAACGCTAAGGAGACAAAGTGCTCCATCATTATTAGATAGTGCTTCTAGCCTTAAACATGAAAATGGAAAGAAAGGCAATTGAATAATCTCTAAAGCATACTCACCCAATTCGTTTTTTTCTTTATGTAATTTCATATAGGGAAAGTATAATTTGTACACAGGCATCATGGGATATAGGAGTCTATTGGACACTATTATGTAGGTAAAAATGCATATTTCACTAAAAGCATTTTCATCACCTTGGCTTACAAGAAAGAGCATTGAAAGTGTAATAGAAAAACAGTGAAAGCAACCAAATTCTAAACAAGAGAATAGGACAATAAAACTGACTAGAAATGATTTAAACTCTTGACAATATATCAAACCCCAACAAAAAAAGAAAAAAAGTATATATATAATCAGAAATGGCTTTTGCTGATACAGCCAATGTTGTGCAAGAGCTGCTCAAAAAGTAATGCCTCCTAGTTTGTTATATTGGCCCACAGCATCAGAGGCAGATGTTGGTGGCATGGTGGTAGAGGCTGAACCTTGCTGCCAATATTCTATGACATGTTGTTGCCATATGAGAGATAGCAGCAGAGGGGCAGTCTGGCAAAAACAGCATCTGACATGGAAGTGTGTATGGAGCAAAGGTGTGAACTGAATTCCTCCATGTGGAAAAAATGCCACCCGTTGACATTCACTGATGATTGCTGAACGTTTATGGGGACCAAACACTGGATGTGAGCAGCACAGTGAACGTTGGACATGGTAGCAGCATGGGCAGCATTTTCCTAGCAATTACACCATCGTAGAAGCTGTGAAACAGTGGGTCACCTCCACTGGTGCAGTTTTTTATGAGCAAGGCATGCAGTCGTCACTGGTGAAAATGCAGTGCTAATGGTGTTGACTATGTTGAAAAATAGTGTTTTGTAGCTGAGAATTTGCTCTATCAAATAGTGTTATTGTGCTCTTTGTACCTGTTCTAGTTTCCATGGAAATAAATAGGAGGTATTACTATCAGAGTGACCTACGTATATCCTGCAGATCTGTGAGGAAGTGTTTTCCCAGCCCTGCTCATGCTTCCAGCAACAATGTCAGTTACTGTGAAGCACGATGGTATTTTGTCAGATGCAGGCACCTGTCTAGCAGAACACCAGCTTGCCTTACAGCAGCCATCAAGCAGAGTTTTGTGACTCCGCATTTTTGCTTCTGAAACCATAATCTTCTGTGATACACTTGGTACCTAAGCAGTGAGGCAGACAGTACTGAATGCTTTGTCTTTGGTGAAAACAAAGAACAACTAGAGACAACTGTTCAGTTCCCTTTGATGTAGGCTTGCTAGAACTGTCATTTTAATCTGAAATAATTGTGGCTTTATTCTGTCCTCTCAATCTGAAATAATTGTGACTTTATTCTTTCCTGCCTCCATCTCATCAGTTTTTGTTGCTGTTTCTGTCCCAGCACTAGCCTTCACCAAAACATATGGTATAAGGCCACTCATGAAACTGCCTGAAAAGCAGCTGAAATTGTAGAGCAACAATAACAACAAATACTTTTCAGGAGATAAACAGCCAGTTCGCCATGTAACTACATACACCCTAGATCTGACACATAAGGGAGCACGTTAAACCTTTTGGTGGTACGGGAAGATTTTTATGTCAAAGCAGCTTTGCATTGCAGTGCTGAGTATTTGGCATGTCTGTTTGTGACAGAAAGCATTCTATTTGAATCCATTACTTGCCAAACCAAATACACTATTTATGTTCCTAGTGGCAGGTACTCATCGTAAATCCTGTAAACTTCCTCTTTTATAAAAGCCTTCCAAACGGTCAAATTAACAATTATTATTGATTATGCCTATGCAAAGTAAGCATAAGAAAGCCTTCCTGGTTGACATACTTCGATGACAAAGTATTTGTAACTTACTCATATGATTTGTCACCAAATAATGTTTATCTTATTTTCTTTAATCTTTTTAGGAAAATATTTATAATGTCTCTGAGATGACAGAAATATTCGATGAAGTTTTTCAAGCAAACTCAATAAGTTGCTTTTCAAATTCTCATAATCTGAGACTATGTTGTAAAAAAGTCAAGTCATTTAATTTACTAAGTATCAACACTGCTTGTACCAGCTCAACCTGTAATCATTGTTAAAGGCACAAACACGGAGAGGCAGGTGCTCTGTTGCTTGGAAAGCGGAAAAAATTCATCACAGATAGAATAAGTGGAAAAGTACATTCCCTTACTAGGAATTTAATATTCCAGTTGGTACCAGGGAAACATGGTCTCCCAGACTGGCTGCATGCAACAAAGTTATTCAAATTTTATTTGAAGATACTGGAGAAAGGCATAAATATTTCTTATGTTTTGTCTCTCAACAGCTTGTCTTGTTTAATATATAAATAGTTTGATTATAGGTACCACTCAGTTATTGTGCTATAGAACTACACAAAATTAGATTGCAATATAGCTGTTAATAATGCCTGTTTGTAAAAATAAGAAAACAATCCTTTCTCTCTCATTCAGTACCTCTCATCAATGTGTAGTTGAACAAAACTGAGCATTACCTATGCTGATTTCATGTACTGCTAAAATTAGAGACATGGATTTCTAGTTTATAATCCAAAGCAATTTACATGTCAGCCTGGTCCAGATCTGGACCACAAATAAATTGTATTCCCTCCTTGCCAGCGTCTCCCAATGCTGCAGGAATACAAACATAAATAAGAAATGTCTGCTGCTTACCTTTCTGTGGTTTCTCAAAAGCAATTACAGTAATACCATAATACCAAGAGGAAGTGTAAAGTGTTGAACCCCAGTCTTCCCACAGCCTGTGTTAGTTTGAAGTTAACCAGTACCACAAGTTGTGACATTTATTTCGTATCAGAGAATCATTGAAAAAAATAATTTGGAAGACAATGGCAGAGATAATCTCTTTCTTCTGGTCAGTCTTCTGGTCAGATTATATGTTATGGGTAATAGCTGAGTAAATGTTTTTTAGATCAGGATTCTATTTCTGGATGCCTAAACCTCACTGTGGCAACCTCAGCCTATTCATGAATTTGGACTTCAGCTGGAAAAGACAGAGAATACTACTGGAGTATCTGTTGGATTAGAACTCAATGCCTAAATCACACCAATAATAACCACTTAGGATTTTATTTCATTTCAGTATATACTGAAATGAATATTATAATGAAATTATACAGTGAAGTATAAAAGCACTTGCATTTTTTTCCTTTCTCCTTACTGTTCTTTTTGCTTCTCCTTCATCTGTTATTTACGAACCATTTCCTCCAGCCCTTCTCATGCAGCAGCACTCAGTACAGCATCAGCATACATGGTCAGTACCTGATTTTCTATCATCTGTGAGTATTTGACTACCCTCATTGTCTTCCTAGCAGAATATTTAGTATGGGTAAAAGAACAGCAAGAATAACACCTGGCATCCTTACTCTGAATCGGGATGTGAGTTCCCTGTGATGGACTAGTAAGTTTTGTGCCTTTCTGAATCTTCAATTTGTTGCAAAGCGTAAGAAGTTAGCATAGTGGGGAATTTCCTCCTTGGAAATTCTCCTGAATTTACGACTCGCTTCCATGCAGTGTTAAAAACATGTCACAAACAGTCTTGAAAAGGTGCCATTGCTAAAACAGATCTCTGAAACTGGCAGAAGCTTAACATATATATGTTTGTTTAGAACAGTGAACAATCCCAGTTCTCTTTCTTCCAAACACTTCAATACATGGAAATTCTGAGCTGAGGATCTGAGCAGCAAAACTGGAAATCCCTCATTTTTCCCTGGTATTGCATGTCAGAGATTTTAGGGCAGGTCGTATCTGGCAGGACATGACTGCTGGACTTAAATCCTCACTTCTAGAAGGTTCAACACTAATTTTTCTGATGGCGACAGAGAAGGAAAGAGATGCAAAAAGCATTATCAGTAGAGGGGTATGTCATATGAGCCAAAGTGATAGGAATACAGACTTAAGATGCTCATCTTAGGACCAACATTGAATGAATTGTTTCATACAGAAATTGACAGGGCCTTCATTTATCTTAGCATCATCACCTATCTTATTCTGTACTTACTAATTTCAGCCAAGTTCACTACAGCATTCACATCAGCCATTCCCACCACAGTGCGCCACCACAGCATGGAGCGAGCTTTGTTTCTAGGGATTCCCTGGTCTCCAAGTCAGAGAGGTACACAGAGCACTCCGGGCTGACTTAGCAACTGGGAGTAAGCAAAGCCTAAGGGAGCCAGAGCAACCTCTGAGTGCAGGCTTCCTAGTGCCAATCCAGAGCATAAACATTCATGTTTACATTGTGCCAGTGGGAATCCAGAGCTAGATTTAATGACTTCAGGTGACAATAAAGAAAGCTGTTACGTTCAGACCATTATTGTTCATGCTGCTTTGTGAATTTATTTCTTTAAATTTTCCACTTGTGCTCCTGCCAAGAGAGATCTATTAGACAGTAAGCAGCAAGAGTAAAACTTTATCATTTTGTTTCAAACTATAAAATAATTTACATCACATATTTTACTTACTTTTGTCTTTTTTTTGTTGTTTTTTTTTTTTTGTTGTTTTGAAACCACAAACATTCCAGCATCACACTGTAGGAATAAGAATAACAATAGAAAGCATAACCTTTTGCATAGTATTAAATGAACAGACAGAGTAAGTTCTTTATTTACAATTATTGTCTAGATAAAAAAATTCATAAAAACAGATGAATGAACATATATTAATAACCCCTAGTGGGATGGATTGCCAATGTACCACTGTATTGTTGTCCACAAATCTCATGCTGCTAAGTACAGTACGTCGAGAGCGAGCATTTATATATTGCAGGGAATTTAACAAACTGATCATTTTGGTTTTTGATCCATTGTTCCCATCACAGAGAGGTCAAGCAATAAAAGAAAGGAATTGTGATGCACGACTTGTAGTTGAAAGGTCATAGCTATTCTGCTTTAAAAAAAATCTATCATTTATCATATACATAAAGCACAGTCTCTGCTCACAAAAGCCCAAGTTATCTATGCATCTCAGTTTATATATGTTTTACTATATATACACAGAATGCAGTGTTCATTTTCTTAACAGTTTTCAAGTCTGCAAATGGTACCTTAGGGAGGGATACTCCTACAGGAAAATTTAAAAAAAAAAATGAAACCAAGAAAAAATATGAAGTTTGAAAATAAAAAGGCAAACAGTCAGTGTTAAGATGCTGAAAACAAATTGTTCCAGTATTAATAACTTTTGTAGATGTTCAAGTCCAAAGCTAGAGGCTTCCCTGTAAATAGATAACACTTTGTTTTTTTCTTCTGAATATGATATCCCAAATAGGCCATAGAAACCCAATACATGTTATACAAAGGTTAGTCACCGTATTTACAAAGCGAAGAACAATCCTGACTGAGTTTCAATCACTCTGTTGCTAGGAATTAGCTAAAATAATAATGCTTTCATGCTAGCTTTTTACTGTTAAGAAACGGGTAACACTATCTGCTGGAAACAGTTGTATACACCTCCCACGACCTGTTCTGTTGTTGAATGAAACGTTTGGATCAGATAGCGAACTACGAGTTTGAGCCAAAAACATTCAAGCTTCTACACAAGAGTCCGGAAGCTGGCAATTCAAGCTGATTTGAGCTTTACCTGGCTGAATAGTCTTGATGCACCCTGAAAATGTTTTAGTCAGTTCAGTCTGCAGTTTGGCCGTGAGTCTAACCTTGTTTAGGAGAGTTCTGGCTTGGTTTAGTTCTTGTGACTGCAGAGATGCACCATGTTATTAGCCAACCTTAAGACAACCAGTAATACCTTAACAAATCAATTTGTCAAGCTACTTTGAGAGTGTTTTTCAACACATCTGGCATAATCAATGGTGTAATTCAAAATATCTTTTGCACTGTACAATTATGGAAAAGATTATATGCTGAAAAGTCTCCAAGCAAACTTTATATTAAATACAAAAATTATTTATGAAAAATCTGTGATCCACAAAGTGCTTAGCATTCAAGTGGTTGACATAGCAATTATATAAGCTCATAAATTTTAAGATATCAGGGCTGTTACCATCTTGAAAAATATTTTTCACCCTCCTTACTGCAGGTTTTCAAAGTAGCTTTCTTTGTAGAAAGCTCAAGGTAAAACAGTGTACTGTGTTACAGTATACTTTGTGACTACAGGAAGACAAGCTTGGTTAAAAAAAAATCACACAAAGAATATCTCAATATACAATTAATATCACTTCATTCAGACCTAATAGTGCAGAAATGATATTGTCCTTAAAAAAAAAATAAATCAAAGCAACAACCTACAGTGATTTTCATCCAAAATGCCAACAGCCCATACTTTGTAATTAATAAGGAAATAAATGCCTATATTACTAACTGAAAAGGATTAACACAATATGTCACAATATTTAAACATCAGTTTGATCTCCACGTAGACAAACCAAATATAACTTATTTTAAACCTGTTATTTATAAACTCAACTCAATTTCACATATTATCTGTCTAAAAACATTTTTTTGGAAGCCATTGCCATATGATTAAAGAATGAAATAGGCTCCATTCTCCAATGCTGCACCAAAACAAATTCAAGCAGTTTATCAGAGGAAAAAAAAAAAAGAGAGAACCTGATCATTCTGATTTTTATTTGAAACAAAGGAAGCCTGTTTTACCTCCCTGTATATAGGATCACAATGCTACATCCAATGTGTTATTATATTTTGGCTTCTTTCGTTATTTACTAGCAATATCTACAATATTTAACAAAAAAAAAAAAAACCCAAAACAACAACAACAACAAAAAAACAGGCAGAAATCAGAACGCAGCTGCAATAAAATATCCAGGGTGCGATATTACAGACGTTTTCAATGAGCTGAGCTGAGCCATTTTTATACTACTTCGGCAGGAAGTGCTTTCTTAACCCTACAAATAGTTAAGGATATTATCTACAGGTTTGTAAACAAATTACATTCTTTTTTAGGACATAAATAAGTTAAAATAGTCAGAGCAATTTGAGCAGAAACAAGGCAACATGCCAACAAAGAAACTTTATATATATATAACTGTATATATATATATAGATATATACATATATATAATTAATTATGTATATACTTATATGTATATATCTCTATATATAGTCTCATAAATGTTTAAGTTCCTCTGTCCAACTGGTGCAAATCTACTGTGCAAGTTAAGCTTTGCAACTTCAAAAAAGTTCTTTAAATTAATCTATACAATTGAGTCCATGCCACACAAGCATTTCAAAAAACTCACAGACCAGTGAATTGGATAAATAGCCGCAGAAAGAAGTCCTCTGCAGTTCCTGCTTAAGGAGGAAAAAATAAAAAAAAAAAAAAAAAAAAGAAAGAAAAAGAAAGAAAGAAGGGCCAGAAGTGTACAGTACATTCATGCAGGATTTTTTTTTGTTTTGTTTTCTGAAAGGGAACAAGAGGGGGGTATGTAAATCAGCCATTCATTCTTTCCCCAAAACCATTGTGATTAACAATTCATTCACTTGTCTCAGAGTGAATAAGAGTTCAAACAGCTTTTCAGCCAGCAATGTTTTTTAATATATATATTTATAGATTTCGGTTGCTGTGGTTATTTTATTTTATTTTACTTTAATTTTTATTTTTTTTGCAGTGACCTTTTCAGCTAAAGTGATGTCTCCAGGCTATGTATTGGGCTTCCTGGACTAGAAGAGGTAGCTGATTTACTTGTGTCAGTTGTAAGATTTATTCCACTGTCGATAGCACTGTTGTTCTTGTTCAGCGAAGACGGTGGACTCGAGTTTTTCTTGAGAGCATGGTCTTCTTCTAGGTCTGTGTCATCAATGAGTGGGATGTGGGGCTGGGAATCTTCTATCCTAAACTCAGGATGAGTCATAAAGTTGTGAATAGAGGTTCTAGATTCTGGTTTTTCTAAACCTTCATAGAGAGAGCTACGGAATGCCTTCACGACGCGGATCTAGGGGGAGAAAAGGAAAGAGGTGTCAGAGGTCACACTGTTAAGGGGCCAAAATGTGTTAGAGAATACTTTGTGAAAAATGTAGCGTATGGTTAGGGCAGTGCAGGCAGCTGAAGTCCATAGTCTCTGGATGTTATATGCATAAACGAGTGGCTCAGTTATGTGCATTTTGAATATCTGTATCAACTGCAATATTAAAATAAATCAAGTTTAAAGCCATCAAAGAACTGATGGGAAGTACTGGTTAAAGAAAGCGAACGTCCACTCGTGTGGTACATCCCTAGTAAAAGACAAGCCATGTTAATTGTAATGCAAATGTAAAACCATGCATGTTGATAGTTTTGCAGTGAGTAAGTAGGAAGGCTTTTTTATTTTAAAAAGTCTCTTTTTTTGTTTTGTTATAAAAACATTACATATAACAAATCACACTTCACAAACAGAAAAGCACAGAACACAGACACAGTTGGATGGGTACGTATGAGACACACAGGAGCCAAGTGTAAAAATTATAAGTAATATCAATGTTTTAAAGCAAAATCTAAATGAATGCAGCCAAGAGCACAAAAAGCCAAGCAGACAAAATACTAAGCATAATCATGCTACCACAGGGAAAAAAAAAAAAAAAATCACAGTTACCACAGAGATAACTTGCACACAACAACTACACTTGGAAGCCTGGATAATGTGAACATTGTATTGTTGAACCAACTTTTTTTTTCCTTCATGCATATGTGAGGTAAACACTCGAGTATAGACCCACTGTTCTAGCCATTTAACTTTATAATATATAGAAAACATAATATAGTAATGTATTGGTTGTTGGTTTGAATTGAATTGCGTTGTTAAACAGCAAGCTCTTTCATTTTCTGTGTCTCAGTTGTAAATACTCTTTGTAAAGTTAAAAGCTGAAAGTGACACAATTTATGCCATATATGCAGTCTTTAAACTAGGTCAGCAGACTTATGCCAGGATAAATCTAATGTTGTTAACCACCTGACGATAAGAACACAGGTGAAAATAAACTACAAGGCTCAGCCCATTAGACTGTGAACAACAGTGCAAATTGCTCTCAGTAGGAAATGAAAGGAGCAGTGAGGAGCATGGCAGAGTGGGGACACTAGTGCTCTGTGGGTGGGCAAAGGGAGGGATGCCGTCCGTATCCCAGTGACCTACGGTTCTGAAGAGACGTGAAGGGTTGTGCTATGTGTTACTACTGAGGAAACATAACTGCTTGGAAGGGAGTGGGGGGGCAGAGAGGAAAAAACAGAATGGCAAAAACGTGATCCGTTGGCAAATGTTTTATGGCTAAATATGAGTTCTATCCTTCTACTTCCATGTAGTTCATGAGTGAATTTTTAGCATTTCTTAAAAGGGAAAACCAAAACACAGGCAGAGGCAGAAAAGGTGCAAGCAGGCATTGTGAAAGCTTTTCCAAGCACATTTGAAATGGTTGGTGGTAGGTATGTGTGTCATTTTACATGTGAATATGCTGCACATTATTGGTTGGTTTAATATATCACTAATTTATAAAGCTTTATTTTCCCTTTTAATCAGCAGACTGTGTTTTAATAGTTATGTGGGCTCACACTGTTATAGCTGTGGGATCTAGCTGACCCTGTTGTTGGAGTTGTCCAAGTCGTACAGAATATCAGCAGATTTGAGAAAGAAGCTGACCTATACTTTGATCTCTGAACTTTGTCCCTGTTTGTATTCTCTAAATTTGAATGTTCATCATCTTTCAAAAATCCTAGGAGCAGAAGTCATGCCATCTTCAAACACATGGCCTTTGGTCAGTCCCTTCTCTTTATAAATGTGTTTGGTAGGAAAGGGCAAAGTACAAAAAGCAGGTCCATGTGACTGCTTATGTTCCAAGTAAGAAAACTAACGTGGTGTAGAATAGGCTGTCTAGGTCTGGGATACTGGATGATTTCAGGAGGCTGGCAGGTGCAAGACAAGAGGGGCAGAGAAGAGCAAGGTCTGTGCACTACAATCATAAAGTGTGTATAAGATCTTTTTGAGAGGGCGCCCGGAATTCTAAATCAGGGCTTTATGCGAATTGAATCACTTTGGATTGTGCTCTGCTCTGTGATGGTTCTGTAGTGAACCAACAAGCGATTAACTTGTATTGCTAAATATATAGGATTTGAACTCTTTTCTATGAGTTGACATACTAATTCCCTCATTACCTGGGCCTTTCTACTATTTGAAAGCGCAAAGTAGTTAGTCTAAACAATGAGAAAAGAATATGCTCGCCAAAGCAGTCTTTAAGGGATGTACCACATTGTCCTATTTGAAATCAGGGAAATGCTCTGTAACATGCCCACTTTGTGATATGGGCTGATACAGGGGTATTTTCTGCAAAGCTACCTACTATTTCTGCTATCTGAATAAAAATAACAGTCACCTCACTCAGTGGCAGCTTTTCACTATATCTGATTAAACTAACAAAATGTTTCATTCTCTTGCATATCGCCACATTTTATTGCATAGATTTAGGTTCTATTTGGCAGCTAGATTCTATTAAATAAAAGTACAATAAGTTTTCACTTAAAAATACAGGCTTGGATTTTCATATTATGCTTGTAGAGATTTTGTAGGATTCAAGAGAAGTAAAGCTTTTCTTCAGGCCACACAAGCTGCATTTAAGTCTTTGCTGGCTAGCAAGCGAGGAACTTAGTTTCAAACACTGAGACTACAAGTTCTGCAGTGAAGAAACAACCACTGAAGTCACTGGTAGTCTGCTTAATAAAGTTGCAGAAGCTGACTCAGAAAATGATACTATAGGGCAAGTGTGGATTTTAACTGTGCATCTATATTGCATTTATTCCCAACATTTGGAATCTATTTTACATTTAATACAAGCTTTTAGTCAAAGTAGCTCGCTCACATCTTACATAGTTGGGGGAAATCTGTAGAATCAGATTGTATTTGAGAACAAGTTATGAAAACCTGCCCACCATGGCCTGAATTCAATACTCTGCAGGGACCGCTGAAGAACCATTGAAAGAAAACACTACAGCAACATCTTTTGCTCAGACTAGATGTGTTTACGCAGCAATCTGAAGGTACATAATTTCAGAATGTACAATCAGCCAGTAGTTGCATCACTAAGAGTGGAGATCTTTGACAAGGTTTGGTCATGGAGTGTTTAAGTCCTGCAGGAACGCTTAGATATTATTGGCAAGGATTCTACATGTTCATAGTGATTTTTAGTAGAAATAATAGCTTAAAACTTATTTATAAATACTGATATATAAGTAGCTCATCTGCTGGATGGAACTGTAACAGAAGTGCCAAATTTGGGCAAATCCCTAAGGCTGAGAATATATAAAGCTAGCTAGTTCTCTTCTCTAAGGATCTGTAGAAAACTGCCTTCTTAACATCTCTCTGCAGTTTCAGAGTTGTGTGTAGGTTTTCCATACATATTCAGGGTTTGCCACCTTGAATACAAAGTTGGCATTTTAATTTAAATAAATAATACTACCCTATTTAAGCTAAGAACTGAAAAGATACTGCTTACCAAGAGTTACATGGCCCAACAGCAACAAATTCTTTTAATAAATGCTTAATGAAGCTCAAGGTTATTTGGAGTAGTATCTAGTGTCAAAATATTTAGGGGCTCTACTGAAGCAAAACCCACATAGTGTGATTATTTTTTTGAAGATAAATTATAGCTGATGAACTTCAAAAAATGCTATGGTTGTACAGCATGTAAAAGCAGGGACATACCCATGATGGATAGAACCGAGAACATGTTTTTTTATGAACTATGTGAAGCTCATGTAAATGAGATTTCTTTATGACGCTTGACAATGCCAAGGGAAGACAAACAGTGTGATACAGCTCCCTTTTCTCACAGTAATGGAGACAACAGAAAAAAATGAACTGCTTTTAAACAAAAGACTGTGGGAACAACAATTCAGGACATTTTTGACATGGCTCTAAGTTTCCACTTCTTTCTTCTCTGTAGCTGTAATAGAAAAAGCTTGAGTTTCATCCCACCTTGACAGTTATATTTATTATACTGCATTAGGCAAGAAAAATAAAAGAAATAGAAATTTAGATACTACAGTTTTTTTCCCCATCAGAAGAAAAGATGAAGTTCAGAATCTCACTCTTAAATACAACAGTGTAGGCAAAATACACAAAGCCTCTTTATCATCTGCAGATCTGTTATGGTTGGTAGCGTGTGGGCTTATACTCGAATGTTTACCTGGCTTCATATAAGCCAAGTATCTTGAGTTTGGTTCACATTCATTTCAGGCTCAAGGTTAAAGACTCACAACCTCTTTTTATTTCACTCTCTCCTGCTGAACCCTTTTGTCCAATGTTCTCTAGCCCTCTGGGAAAACAAACACATTTAATATTCAGACAGTAGAGAGTAGGGCACTGCAAAAGCAAATAAATTCTATTCTGAAAGATCAGTAAGGTGATTAGTATAAAATTGTAAACAAGAGGTCAATTTTGCAAAGAGATGCCAACTCATACATGTAACTGATACTATTCTATTTCAAAACTATAATTACACTAATTAGAGAAAGTTTGGTCAAGTACTTTGGGATATGTGAAGCTTGGAGATACAAGGCATATTTTCAGTATGTTTGTTCTTGTTTATTTTTGAATCCTCTCAGTTTAAGGTGTATTAAATTAGATTAGGTATCCACAGCAGAAGATATTGTATGTATGGGAGTCACGTGTACTTGTGACGAGGATGTTCTGGATATTCTTTTTCTACATAAATACGCCATAAATCTAGTAAGTGCTGCTGAAAAGTCAAACCACGCATAGCAAGGGCAGAATAGAATAACCACATTATCTGTGAAAACCTCAAGTCTGATCCTCATTTCAAAAAGTTTCACATGTCTGTTACTCTGCTGAACTTCAGAGCATGAGATCAGAAGTATGGCTTCCACTTTCCATAGCATCTCTCCTTCATTATAGGACTGTTCCAAAATTTTTGGAGCCTAACAGTTTGTATCAGATTGGCGAAAGCTTAAATATAGAATACAACTCCTTTTAAAGAAATGATGTCTCTGTTAGGACTCCAAACCTTCCTGCCACAATGCATCTCCAATTGAGGACTTGACTTTATATTTAGACTTCAAACATAATTATTTTCCCTAAAGGAAGGGTACACAGCAGTCAGTTAAGATTTTGCATATCCCAGTAGATTTGGGAAATCTTTGTGATAACCACTGGGAACTTCTAAGTTTTACTGTGATATCTCTGCCTCTATCAGCCAATAGATTAATAATGTCCCTAAATGCTGAAACTTCTTATAAACATCATTTTAGCTGCAGGTTTCACATTCTCCTTGCTCCATTTCCTCATGTGACCATTAAACCATGTTGCTATGGAAAGCATGCGGCAATTTCAGTTAGGCTGGTTTGCCCACCAACCTGATCATCTGTGTTCCAAATTTAGATCACTATTGGACAGTAATTTTGCTTTACATTTATTAAATTAAATTTTTTTTTTTCATTAAAAAAATGCTCCCATTTTTCTTCATGAGAAAATTTGATCCAAAGAATCTCTTGAGTTTTAGTTGTAAAGGCTGTCCAGCTTGATCATTACGTTTATGGGTAACTAAATACGTAAGAAATAATAGAAGAGCAAAAGCTGCTGAACAGTAATAATTTCTCAGTACGAGAGCATCTGATTTTCATGCAGAATAGATCACAAAAAGCTAAGCCAAACTCTCCCTTTAAAATTATTTATTAATAAAAGCATCGTAGTATGCACTAGAGTCAAGATGTCTGAATGTTCTGTGATGAACATTCTGGCCATTTCTATGCCATTTCTGGCATAATTTGCAGATGCTAATGCCCACATGCCACTCTGAGGCAAATGTAGCAGATGTAATGCTTCTACCTAAAGTAACAGCTTCTTGGCAAGTCTGAGTAATTTCGGGTATTTACAAATTAAAGAGACAATTCAGGTTTTACCTGAAGATTAGCCCCGCTTTTAAGAAATGGTAGACCCCTCCCAAAAAGTCAAAATGAGCAAAAATGCAGCCTTTGTGATGCTATGCTTTTTTTCCTTTTTTTTTTTTTCTTTTTGGCTGGAAAACACTTAAAAATAAATCTAAAAAACTTCAGAGGTCTGTATGATGGAAAAACTCTGAGAATATTTTGTGATAATTTGGTAAGATTTTAACTGCCTGCTAGAAACCCTTGCATCATTGCATTTGTGTGTGTGTGTCATCTTTACAAGTGGCTTGTTTGATGCCACTGCTGCTGATGTTAACATCACAAAAAGTTTGCTTCAGTGAAATATCCACTTCTGAAAATCTCAGCCAAACATGACAGCCCTCAACGGAACAAATCCAGAGGAACCTGAAAACACAAAAACTGCAGCAGAGTCATGGTGTGGGAGGTTGCTCATTGGTTTAGTTTTTCTTTTGATTGTTTTTCCCCATATGTATCCTATATTTAACAATACTTCTGTTTTATAAACTTTAAGGAAAGAGTTTTTTGTATGGTTGGTTTTTTTTTGGTTTGTTTTAGGAGATCTGCAGCTTCTTCCACTTAGGAACATTATTAACTATATTGTCTATAGGGGAATGGAGGGAAGGATGAAGAGAAGGTACAAAGGAATAATAAATATGTATCTTTCCTGGAAAATTTTAAACCGTATTCTCTTGAAGGAATTACCTAATGAAAATATAAACAACATTTGACAACTAGGTAAAAATAGATAAAGAATAACTTGTTTACTTTGTGTACAGTTAGATCCTCTGCCTAATTAACCCAAGTAGCAAAGGCTTTAAGCATATACATGATTTTAAGCATAAGCTAACCTTTGGTGTTCCAAATTTTGAGCTTCTAAAGTTAAAGAAAACATTCATTGCCCCTCTTCATCTGATTCTGCTTTCTCAAAGTAAAAAGTAGAAGGAAATGCATAGAGAATACACATTCTTGAGTTCATAAATTTTACTTTCAATCCCCAAAAGCTGGAAATGCATAGCCTGGTATCTAAAAACACTTTTAACTCTGTCATGTAACTGTTTTCCAGTGACAGAAGACTGTGTGTATATGTGTGTGTGCATGCATACGATACGGCAAAACCTGAGAAAATGGCCAGGAACACACTGAATATAGACCCTTATTATTCTCATGTTTTCATTTTCTGTAGTTTGTGTGCATATTACTTACTTGTGCATATTTAGTTTGCATTTGCATAAATCTTCTACTTTTACCAGAATATATAAAATGCCAGATTTATTTTTGCAAAAGCTTTCACTATGTTTAAAGCCATAAGGTTATTTCAAAAGAGGTAAGGCATTCATGAGGTGGACTTTATTATAAACTGACATCCAGAAACGCAGAATTTGTTATCAGCAAAAATACTGAAATCTGAACAATATCAGCTTAACTAGAGAAACTTTAGTACCATAGTAAGTAGTTATTGGTATACAAATTATTTTCAGTTAAGATATTCTGCAATCCTTTGAGAGATCTGAATGTGCTGTACTTATGAATACCTGAAAATTTAGGTAACACCTCGCTCATCTGTTTCACACCTACTGAAGACAGGGCAGTATTTGACAGGCAGCTGTATCTTTACTCATGCACTAACCTTCTGTGTAGTTATTAATAATTTATAAAATGGAAGAACGTTTATTTGAATCAAAGATTAATCTGCCCAACAAGAATAGAAAAAGAACAAGACTTTTTTTTTCCAAATGGGAATTATAAACCTGCTGAAGAAATGATGTAACCAAGCGTTACACATTGAAAGGTTATACAAGTAGTAAAGAACTGCGTATATGCTCTGTGAAATTAGGCTTCCGTTTTTTTCTGTCAAACACCATCTGATGCTCTTATTTCTGCAGAATGTCTGTATTTTGGATGCCCAAAACGATGGCTGAAGTATCCTTATAGTTGCAATGTGCTGAGCACCGGTTCTCTGAAATTGAACAGTGGCTCATACTGGGCCTCCTCAAGTGTTATGCCCTTTTGTCTTTGCTATAGTTTTAAAGTTTCCCCTTAAATATGTGATATCTACATATGCAATATTTTAAAAATTCCACAAAATATGGAAAGGCTTCAAAATCAGAGATACAGTTATCCTATTATTCCTCTCATCCCACAGGAAAAATGTATTTAGGGTTTCATTCGTTCTGAGCATCTGAGTGGAAAGAATTCAGTCCTGTCCTACTTCATTTGTGTCAAGCAAAGAGCTGAAAAGTAAACCAATATGTTCATTTTGTAACTAACATTTTCTCAGAAAATGCCAATCAAAAAAAGTATTTCAACTAAATTTGGATTTGGAAAGCTTTACCAAGTTCTAGAAGATACTTAAAATGGGAGCAATTTGGGAATAAACATTTTTTTCTTTTCTTTTTCACTGTCATTGAATTTGTGTTATTATATTAATAAATCAAAACATTCCCTAAGGATTATAATTTCAAGGGCACACCAATTTCATACTAAGCAGACATTGCATAGCAGTAATAAAATTCTAGCAAAATTCCGCACAGCAGTTCAGAATCACTTTAAAAGATAAAATCTCTAATTACTCTCTGCAGTGGAGATGCATATCCCTGCATAGCTCAATAAATCAATCTTTTTTTTTTTCTGAATAGATGTGGTTGTAGCCGATCAACTCTGTAGAACTGTTCTATTTTCCCAAATAAAGAGACAGCAAACACTGTAGCAGACTATGCTTCTTCCTATTAATTAACTCAGCTCATAACTGAGTAACACCTTTCTCAAGTTGCAATACTATTCAATTCTTAGCTGTTTTGCTGCAATGGAGAGAAAAGGAGGAAGATAAATTAACCATTTTATATTTGCTAGATTTACCCTTTCAGACCACTGGCTACAGGATATTCATGGAACATTTACCACAACAGAATGAGTTGTTCTCTGCTTTCTGCTCAAATGTAGAAGTGTTACTAAAGTCTTTCTCCCTGGATGAAAGGCTTGGTTTGTCAGTAGCATTCTGTGTCCTGCTTGGCCTGAAAAGAGGTAACTCAGGCTCTGACCTCTCCTCCGTAGCAGTTACAGTGCCTATGGCACAGCAGCGGCACGCAGCCTTTGTTTCTCATGGTCATGCTGCTGCCCTAAAATTGTTGATGCTCTTGGAGTAAAAGTCAGGAGGACAAACTTCCACCGAGACAGAAAAAGAAAAATTTTCTCTAAGAGCAAATTGCCAAAGCTAGAATCTTAATGGCTCTTTGAGTTCTTAGCAAAAGTAAAATTTCTCCTTTGATATTTAATTTCAACAAAGTTTCTAATGTATGTCTAAAATTTCTTTAATGTTCAAATACTGAAGAGGTTGCAGTCGAACTGAAAGGCAAGGTTAAGCCTCCTTTTCTTTTCTTCTCCAGGAGCTCTGGAACATTACTTTCCTCTCTTGTCTGCCTTGTCTCTGTCTGCCTTCCCTCTGTCTGGCCAACTTTTCAGCAAAAACTTGTATCAGGGATATACTATATGGTTTTTGTAAAGTATGGGACAAGTTTATAAGGCGAGTTCTATACATTCAAATATTTGTTTGATGCTATACAAAGTTAGATGTCTAAGAGCCTTCCTAGGCAAATGAAGATGTTTTACTGTTAGTGAAGTAGTCCTTTCAGAATCTTTATTCTGTTCACTATCTCTCCACTAGATGCTTCACTTACATCTAGAGAAAAGCTGTTTCAAGATTTCAGCATTTAAAAACATGCTTCTTCTAATAAATTATTTTGTTGCGTTGATGCTGTTCTTTAACTTGCCTACCAACCTTCTTCCTCAATGTTTATCTCCCACCAAATTTAGAGGTGCTTTTCTTTCATCATTCATGCAAACCATAATCCCTTAGCCTTGCATCATAAGATAGATTCTCTATTTCTTCAGTCATTCCTGTACTTGTGCCAAGCAGAGTACTTCTTCACTGGACACGAGTGACCTACATTATACACTCTTCCAAATGGAACAATCCATGCACCTAATAGGCTGGAGCTGTTTGTTTGTTGTCTAATGCAAGATTTTCACAGTACTATTCAGAGTATAAATTTTGTAAGCAGTATAAAAACATTAAAATGGCATTAGGAAAATATAACACAGAAACTTCTAACAGAATCTCCATACACTGAATAAAAAATGACTAGAAATTACCACTCTAACAGTAAGTTAATGTTAACTTGCAATAAATGATGAAGAGCATCTACTGTACACAAAGTAATCCAGTTGTGTGTATTAGGGTATGCATAAACTACGATAACAGGACAAAATGGGAGAGTGCAAAGTAGCTCAGTCTCAAATGACTGCTACATAAGTTGGCATCTCTGTAGATCTGATGCATTAAGAATACACACTCACGCCCAGCCGCAGCAGCAGATGTGCTGGTAGGAGAGGAAAGAGCATTGGATAACGATACGTGACTAGGGCTAGAAATATTGGTTACATCCTGGGTCTGGCTTGTGACGGAGGACTGTCTCCTTAGAGCCCCCTGAAAGGAAGTGCCACTCTTGAAAGTATTGACTACTTCGATCTGTAATGGAGGAAAGAATGAGACAAGTTGCTTAAAGTATGGATACAGTTGCAAAACTAACAGGAATAATAATGAAAAACAATAAATCAACCGTGCAACGCAGTTTAATTTCTATGGAAATAAATACTTTTTTAGTGTCCTTCTTAATGTTTTAAATGGTCCAGTTTTTCTGCCTGAATAAAATGAAGCAGCTCGATAGGAGGCAATAGAACTGCATGTGTTTAAACAATTAGAATTTTTTGAATAAAAATATTAAAAATTTAAACCATTTTATTTATATGTAAATAAAGTGAATACAACTGGAATACTTGAAACAGCTAATGTCTACTTTTTCCTACTGATAATAGAATTGCTTTGCTGTTGCTTTTTAGGTGTCCTTTCAGAAGGAGGAAAGTTCAGTTACTTAATCGAGGGGGAAAAAGAAAAGCCTATAGAAATATTACAAATAAGACTCAATTTTGTCTACAAAAAAGCAAGTTTGTCAGTATACTAGCTTGACAAAATGGAAAGTATTCTGATATTTTACCTTTTTCTATAATGAAAGTTTGTATAAATTAAGCAGTGATAATGAATGATGGTCTATTCTAATAACAGAATAAAATATAAATATTTTATCTTTATACAGTGCTTAAAATTAGACAAAATGATGTTAAACTGGACCGAATATTTCAGTAAACAGAACGACCATTTTCTACTTGTTATTTCCATATGCATATTGTAACCCACTGTTAGATGTGTCTTTGCTGAGTATCTTCCTTTAGTACTTTTAATCGTCAACTCAAAAGATGAGTTAAAAAGAAGGAGATATTCCAAGATTGTCACCCGCAGAACACAATAAAAAGCAGGCTCTATATATCCAGTGTGTTTAAAGCCAGGGATTGGCAGTAGATAGTAGCTACAAATCCCTAAACAACAGAATGTCCTCTTCGTTACAATAGTACAAACACAACACAGCAAAACAGTAACAGAATCCATTAGAAGAATTCACCCATCTAGTTGTATGAAGCAGCTCATTGTTTCCAGATTTTATCTTGCAACACAGATTTTTTTAAGAGTTACAGCCTAGAAAGTAGTTGGGAAAAGGTGAAGTGGTATGTTTATCAACTTAAACAGCACAAACCTTGGTATAAGCCCTCCTAAATTTTCTAAGTTGAAAGCATTATAATAGATTTGCTAACATTTTCTACTGCAGCCAGTCTTATTAATAAATAAATTCATATGGCTTCATCTCTAATGGTATGGACACGTCCCCTCCCATTATCTTAGTCTTTGGAGAGCACTGTTCTCCTTTATGTTTTCACGGAAATAACCATGTCAAAGCCAGCTGTAAAATGAATCAAAGGTTACTGCTACACGAGCACCATGCTGTACTTCTACTAGACAAACATTAAACAGCCTTGTTCACTGACTCTTTATTTTCCAATGAGAGCCCTAAATACAACGTGCATTTAATGTGCACACTGATGGATGTACAGTATTAAGCAGTCATGACAACATTTTGCAGCTTTGCTCTCCATGTTTTCTGCAGCAGACTTATTTTGAGCTATACGTCCAATAAAAAAATACAGGATGTGATGAGTTGCCATGTGGAATAAGGACACAAGTGAATCACTGGCATTTTGAAAACAGCATATGGTTCAAACCATTGTTACATATGAAGGCATGTTAAATACTCACCTGAAATGTTTACTGTACAAAAGCAGAAGCACATAAAAATCCTGGGTTTTAATTACCTGACATACGTAACAGAGCACTCTTCAAAAGAGAACATTCAAGAAAGATTTTAAAGGCACTCACTGAGAGCATGAAGTGCACTGTGGAAGATAAAAGTGGTAGATCCTAAGCCAAAGGACATTTTTAGATGTATAAATGCCTTTCCAATTAACTGAAAGACTAGTATAAGTAGGAATGAAAAGATAAGGAAGATCTGTATTTAGTAGTTTCTCCAGAGAACAAGAATTACAGGTGTGTAATTTACTTTTTGTCCTGAAAAAAAGTAACTACAGACCTTGATGGAGTGAATCCAGAGGGAAAAGATGTCAACTGTTTTAGAATCTTAAAGGTTGAACATACAGGGATGTATTCTGCCTGAAGCCAATGAAGAAGAAGAAAAGAACATGGCCTCCTAAGGAGTTTATCTTCCAAAATCAGAAAACAACAGAGTTCACCCAAATAAATAAATAAGTAAAAAATGAGATGCTTTTGTAATTACAGAAGACTGAATTTATTTAGAGCAATTCACGCTGCTAAAAATGAGAAAGTAAAGGCTAACTTCTACATCATAAAAAGTTTGAAAAACTTCCAACAGAACAAAGAATGTTTTGATGATAAGCCTTCAGGTAGAGAAAAAAAAATGCTGTTCTGTCTTTTTTGCCTCTCTCATCTTTCTTTAAATTCAATGCTATTTTTGATGTATGCACAGTTAATAAAAATGTCAGTGATTAGCAGTTTAAAAAAGAATAAAAATGGTTCTTACCACAGCAGAATAGTCCTGGCAGGATAGGTATGCCAAGACGTTTTTTTTTGTGATGCTTTACATGGAAAAGAGCTTCAGCAAGCTTATCTGTTGTTATTAATGTTCTCAGGAGACCCAGATATCTCCATCCAAAATTAATTTTATTTGTTAAAGAACAAGAAGAAATTGGCTCTGCTCCATCTCTGATAAACAGTTTGCTTTAGTATTAGTAAAGCAAACTAAACTTTAATCTGCATGAAATAAAACAGTTTCCATTCTAATTAGTGTGATCTCTAACAATGCTTTTTGTATTAAATGCTATATTAAATGGAAAAAAAAAAGATGTACTAGCTTTTAATTTAACTTTCAAAGCATTTGCTAGAAGTGACTGTCATTGCTATGGCATTTGCATTTGTTCAGGAACGTTTTAGTATGAACGAAAATGCTGTGCAGCATCTCTGTATTTTTGAATATCCAAAGAAAAATCTTTTTTTCTATTTTGTCTTGCTTTTGTTCTCAAAACATTTTTAATATTTAGGAAGTTTTTATTCCTTTTTTGCCACATTAAGAAGATAACATAAACTTTGAATTATAGAGTGAAAGAAGCAGAGGACAAAGTCCTTGTGTTATGAAAAACTGATATATAACCAGAAAAATTTTCAGACCTCCATACTTAACAATTTTGCCTACTCAAGTCTGAGGTAACTATAGAAACTTCTCAGTATACAACTTAAAGAGATGCAGTGAACTGGTGGAACTTCAGAATGAAGAATTCTTGAGAACTGCAACAAAGAACTGGAACGCACTGGTGAAAACTAGCAGAGAAAAGTCCTGGCTTCAATGAAATTTGAGGCCATTTTAGTATCTTTATGAAGTTTGCATAACTAGAATGAGTAATGCCTGAAACTTCATATATTACCAGTCTTCTGAGAGAGCTGTCCAGTAATGAAACACTTCCAGTCAGAAGACAGCACGCGTTTATCCAGAGAAGACATACAATATATTTATAAGACAATACAGTATCTAAATGAACAGAAGTAGACAAAATGAAAATCAGAAATGTATAGGCAGTCTCTGTGACTTAGGTATGTGCATTTTTCAGGCACTTTTCTTTCATGTAAATTCATGCATGTGCAGCATGAAAAAGAGATATGTCTGACATCTCAGTATGAAGAATCATTCATGGAAATCCTTTCTCTAGTGCCTACAGAAACCTGTGTTGTGAGAGTGCAAAAAAAAAAAAAGTCTTCATTATTGCAAAGTTTTTGTCAGTTTGGATGAGGTTGTATTGGAGATCTGTCAGTTATCTGGAGGGAAAACAACAAAAAAAAGATCACAGATTCGTTATAACTTTCTGAGGAGTGAAAGCTTTTGCTGAATGCTGGAGCTGTATGTCCCCAAATGTCTGAATAGAACATAATCAAAAATAAACATCACCCATTATGCAGCACAAGTGTATGATGGTTGAAACTGGATTTGTTGAGATTTGAGTCTATAGCTTATTCCTAATCTTAACTGTCATCTTCTTATATATATAAAGTGAGGGGATGCTCTACCTTCTTCTTTTGCATCTCCAGAAGTGCATTAGACATCAGAGGATTCTTGCAAATCCTCCAGCTCCCCAAGGATGCTACAGACATCCTCATCTTCTTCCATCAACTCTTCTTTAGATGGCTTCCTGGGAAACGTAGTACAAGTGTATGAATTCATTTGGATGGGCCACAACACACAGCACATCAAAATGTGCTCAAGGTCCATCCGACAAGGTATCTAATTTGACCTGTATATAGGTTCATCACTCTCCAGTGGACATCTGGAAACTGCATATGGAACTCATTTTGAGTGTGTTGGCCCATTTCCTTTTTCCATTATCATTCCACAGATGTGAAATGGATGTAAAAATCAAAGTCACTGAACTAAATGAGAAAAAAAATCACAGAGACTTTTGGTAGGAGAGGAAGTAGTACATCCTACCAAAGATACATCTACAGCTAAGAGCAGAACAGAAACTAAGATGGATGTTAGCAAAGAAACGTAATTAATTTCATTTTGTTTTAAATAGTATAAAAGAATAATAATTTTTCTGTGAATTAAGTGGACAAAGATATGGAGAAGAACTAAAAGCTATCTCTGAGACTAGAAAAAGAGCTGAAAGGATGTAATTTTCTTTATTGTGTTTGTAGTTGTTTACACTCACCACAACCAGAAAGACATCCTGACAGAAATGCCAACAGGCAACACTCCTCCTACAGTCATCAGGAAGAAAAGAATGCACATTTAGAGGTCATCTTTCCAAAATGATCACCACTACCTGGGCGCTTGTTTGTACCTTTTAAAATAAGAGGAACTGTGACAATTTGAATTTTCTCTGCTGATGAGTGCTCCTGACTCAAGACAGAAGCCAAGACACATAAACCTAAAACTGAAGATCCATATTTAATTACGTAATCAGAAGCTCAGGAATTTACCAAAATCCTTAATCCTTCTCTAACAGCAGTGTCCACGCTCCTTCCTTTTTCATTTTTCTGTGATGCACTAAACAGACCTAACCATCCTAGTTTCAGCTAACTGCTTTCCCACTTCTCTAAAAGGCATGGCTGCATCTTTTCTCTGGGGAAAAAAAAAAAGTATCCATTTGTATAATAGAAAAAGGGAGAAAGTACCATCCATCTCAAATTAAGACCAAAATGTCAAACTCAGAATCTTGTTTGACAGAAATTTTCTTTAAAAGAATCTTTAAATAAAAATAAGAAGTATTTTCTTAACTATCCACCTCTTACTTTCTCGTAAGTATTAAGCAAAACATTCACAGAACCATTTGATATCACGCGGAATACACATCTTTAAAAGTTGCTCTCTTCTGCAAGCTGGCGCAGGTGTTAGAAAGACTAAAGTGCTTTAAAACATGCTACTTCACTGCAATGAAAAAGGTAGAATAGTTCTAATAATTTTCTAGCATTTTCACTTAATAGCCTAAACTGTACTGAATTTAACAGTGTGGCTCAGTACAAGTGTTTAGTATACCATTCATCTCAGTCCTTTAATTTTGCTTCTAAAATATAATGGATTTTTGTATTCAGGAAAAGTTAAAAAAATATATATCTAAAATATCATCCAGAGTAGCCAATGCATACATTTCAGTATTCATTGGGTGCTTAAGCTCTGACTCCTTTAAATCCAGAATCAGATTTTTCAAGACCTTAGAGAAAAGACAAATTAATTCCAGTTACATATATATATATATATCTGTATATACATGATAGTAACACATTTTATCTTTTGTAAAATCAAGTGATGCTTTAAGCTTTAGATTCAAATCTTTTTCCCTTATTGCATGAGTGGGAACAACAGTACATTTTAGATGAAATAAAACGGCATGTTTTAGAAAGCCTTCACAACGTTTTGCTAGCCATGGTGAAAGCTAGCATTTTCCAAGTAGCACCATTTTTTCAGCTATCATCACTGAAGTAGAAAAACAAACGTCCGTAGTAGTATCGAAAAAGGTATTCCTGTTTTTGAATATTATCTTGTTATAATACTTACAGTTCCACTATACACGCACTTATTTAAGTTCACCTATTTTACTATTTCATGTCATGCTCCTTTGAAAACAGTAAAGCAATTTCCAAGTACCATCATTCCAATACAGAAGCATTCTCTGTGGCTTTCTATAACATTATCTTGTCTTGATCACAGATTACTTCTAGACCATGGGGGCATTTACTTTTTAGCATACCTGGGTTTGGATTCTGTTAAGCCCTCTGAACCAGAGAATTTGTCCACGTCGAAGTTCTCTCTCTGCATGATCAATTTCTTCAACATCTTCATTGAGTTCTTCTTCAGGAACCTCCTCCTTCTCAGTGAGCCGCCCTGCCTCCTTTAAAAACTTTAGCCTACTTGTTGGGATGGTTGCAATGACCTAAAATTACAAAAAGCTGCTGAAAACATAAACCTAATTCAATAACAAGAACATAATAAGCTAATTACAAAAGAATTCTGATATTTTAATGAGATTTCTAATCTTCCAGAAAAGCTTCAGATTTTCATATTCATCATAGTACTTTACATTTATACAGCTCCGTTTTGTAAACAATCAGCATTATGTGCATTGCTAAACCACATTAGAAACACATGAGTATGGAGCAAGTTTAAGGCTAGAAAGAAGCAGTGTCCTTCCTCAAAAAAACTAAGGGGGGATGTAGGTATTTGAATGTAATTATTTAAAGGAAACTTCACAAGATCAATACTTTTGCAATTAGTGTTCAGGGATTTCTAATGACTGAAAAACAGGCTAATGGCCATTAGTGTAAGCTGAAAATTAGTTGCATCTCATGCATATAAGTCTCTTCACACTAAAATTGGTTCAGGTATTCCATTTGCCTTTGATTCGGAAAATTAAAATAGTTTTCTCAGCATGAAACAGAAACAAGGTTTCTAATGGCATAGGTTTGAATTTCTTCCTGTTGGACTTTTTGTGGAGTTCTCTCTGAACTCTCTGTCCTCATTAGTAATACACAGAGGTTTATATCAGCCCATTTTCTTATTCAGTTTGCCTAAGTAGTCACTGGAAGTAATTAATAAAGAGATGGCTACCGATCTTAAGAAATTGTAAATAGTGAAGTCAGACTGTGTTGAATATGATTATTGTGGATAAATTTCAATGTTGTTATCTTGGGTAGTCATTTTCTCTTGTTTCTGATTTCTTCTGTCAGCTTGAATAGAAATACAAACAGATGGCCATTTAAACATGACTACCAAGAACGTTTTGAATGCTAAATAATTCTCCTGCAAAGTTAAATATTAGACACATTTAGTAAAAAAAAAGTGCTGCCATTTTCTTTTCTTTTTTTTTTTTTTGCTTTTGTTTCAGCAGTGAACAATCACATCTCTGAAGCACAAATGTGTGGAAGAAAAATGGAGTCAGCTGGAATAGAAAAGAATAAGATAAGAAATGCAGATAAGAAAAGACAGCTCTGGGACATTCAACAACCATGGAAGTTGCTGTCTGGTGGATGAAAGTCTTATTCAGTTTGTGATACTGATTTTTGCAGTCCTCTGGCATGTGGTATTGTCCAGATCACAAAAGCCACAGCACAGACTAAGTTAAGATATTCTGAAAATAAGAGTGTTGAAGGTACTTCATACAGCTGATCAATGGAGGAAAATTGATGAAGAGGCACCTTATGGTTTTGGAAAGCTGGAATGTATATTGCAAAGACACATGAAAAGGCACCATATATTTTCAGGATGAAAACATACTGTTGAGTTTGCTGAGGGTCTCCTTGAACTTTGTATACCACAACTCTGTTTTTATTACATTTCTGTTAAAGACAGATAAAGAAACGTCTAAAAACTATGAAACCTTTCAAAATGTTCTTTGGGCTGGAAGACCTGACGGGCTTGAAAAAGGAATGAATTGGCATGACACAAGCAAAGACAGAGCAGGAGTGAAAAAATAAAAGGTAAGTGCTAGTCATTGCAATACTTACTGAAACTGCCTCAGCTTCCCAGCTTTCAAAAAAATTTGATGCCAGTAGTCTATAGAAAGAAGCTACTTGCTATCTGATGAAACTGATGTGGATGAAGGACTTGGAAGACAGCATTTATATAAACAACTACAGCTGGTAGTGATTCTGTGTGATAGAACATAGCTCTCCTTCAGCCAGGCTCTCTGCCATAATTATTTTCTTAGAGTGTTCTTGTATTTTTTTGTTTGGTTGTTTGGTGCTTTTTTTCCCCCCATATCTGCAGGGACCAGCCTTGTTCAAGTAATGGCAGACTCAACAGACTCGATGCAGATTAAGAAACTAAGTATTATTCTCAAGAAAACTACCGTTCTGGAATGTGATGAACAATTTTCATAATGTAACTTGAAATGTTCTAGAAAGACCTTGTTTTCAGAAGTCTTGAGGGCCACTTTTAGAAATCAGTGTCACTCAAAGCAATGCAATTTGCTTTCCAGACATTCCGTAAACTCTATTTAGAAGTCTCAAATTTTACATCCTAAATCGGAAGTCTTGATTGGTTACAGTGGGTTACAAGAACACTAGGGTTAGGAGGAAGTGGTAGAGCAAAGAGGAAGAGGAAGGGAAGCAGCTCTTCTGAAGGAGGTGTCTCCTACCATAGAGGTCCATGAGGAAAGGACTTTCCACAGACTATCCACCATGTAAACCATTTTATTCTCTTGTGTTTTTCTTTTGTGGTCTCTAAAGACTGACCACAAGGGAAAGTTTTTATTCTGTTTCCTCCACATAAAATTGTAGCCTTTCCAGTGATTAAATTGTTGTGGTATTCCCATACCATTCTAATTAAATAGCCAGGCGTTCACAGTAAGGCTTGAGACTATGCCCACCTTTGAATTGAAAACATGCTGATAACTATTCTTAGTTTTCAGTTGCAATGTAATAACTACATGCACCAAAAATTCAGAAACGTACACTGATAAAGGCCACGGGAAGTTCTCCACAGCTGACTGACCTCACATAACTCATAGGTTTTATCTCCCTTTCCATGCTTTTCTTTTCCTCCTCCCAAAGTTGGTATTTTCCATCAGTACAAACAGAACTTTACCTCCCAAGATTTATCAAAACTGATTTTTTGTTTTCACCGTGTAACTTAATAACTCAAATTCCACCTTCAGGTAAGAACTACATTAATACAATCTAATAATGGCGATTTTCAGCAACATACGTATTAAAAGCTGTCAGGATTGAGCCTATTCTTTCAAAAAAATCTGAGGTCCAGCTGTCCAAAAAGCCTATGTAGTTAATTTTTTTCCATAGTATATCAGTTTTGAAAGCTAGTATTAACTCATTACAATTCAGTCAAATCATTTCCATATTCAGCTGCATCAGCAATTTCTCGCTTGGCAAACTAGCTGATCTGTATGCATCTTCATATCTGAGAAGCAAAATGTTAATATTTTTCACACTTTTCAAGATGTGTCAAGTGGCATCAACCTGAAGACATTAAAAGTATATTCAAATATGAAAAAAATACTATTATTATTTGTAGTCCTATTTTGTACATAAAAGAATGATGTAATACTTTAACGAAACTGGTTGTAACTGTACTATTACAGACAGTTAATCCCATAATTATCACACAGACACTTGTTTTTACATGTATATATAACTTCATATGAGCTAATGATGACACAGGTTTTAGCAGAATTCATAAATGATGTGAATTAATCTGCACTTTTCTGCAACTATACTAGGAAAAAAATCCTTTTTCTTTCATCCCTTCTGTCCTTTGCACACAAAAGTAGGACTGGTGCAGGTGTATATTAAATGCACTAGGCATGGTCTTCTGCAAGTTACAAGGTTACAGTGGATGTACAGAACAGTAGTTTCTGTCAGGGAAGGGGTGGTTTCACACAGCACTGGAATCTCTTTTCACTTTCAAAAATTTGCCATGGCCAAACATACATTGCTTTGGGTACTGTATTGTTGGGAAGCTTATAGTGCATTTGCTGTATGGTTTTATGTTTATAGGTTATGAATCAAATGTCTTTCACACAAAACACTGAGGATGATTTTTATGATAGCACACTCTGCGTAGGGAAAGAAAAGATATAAAAATTAACAAAAATGAAAAGGAAAAATTGGATAAATTTGTTTTTGAAGTAATTAGGGAGCTATTTGTATTTCAATGTGTGACAAATAATGATGTTCTGAGAAGGAAACAGTATAGTAGAATTATAAACTGGTTTTTTTGTGTGTGTGACTTGTGGCAAAAATTGGTCTTTGATCGGTTTATAAAAACAAATGAAAAGGTATCTGCATATTCCTGGATGCTTACCTGGCCCCATACAAGTTCTCCTAATCCAATAAATACACACCACATCCATTGGTCAAGCTGCAGGGGAGAACAGCTAAATGGTTTTCCTCCAAACTGGACAATTACTATCTACAAGGAAAAGCAAATAAGAGTCACAGCCTGAATAGTCTGAAACCACAATTTCCTTTTTGATTCAGTGTCTGAGTGCAAATCTGTTGTGAACCATGCTCTGAAATACTTCAGCTACTAGAAAATCAGGGAGGGATGAGTAAAATTAGTAATTGATTCAGAAATGTGGCTAGTAGCTAGATAACACTTCTTCTTCAGCCAGATAAAATTGAGTACTAGAACTAGGAAAACATTCTCAAACATTTCCCCTGACAAATAATGTAAAGATGCCTGTGAATTTGTCAGGCCTCTCTAGAGACATTCTGGCTCAGATTAGTAAACCCGGGTTTTTGAGCCAGCTGTTAAAGACCATCACTATCAAATTCTACAGCGGTGTCCTTTCTTTCTCCCGCACTTAGTTTACTGTCTGGTTCTCTTTCTGTTTTTAAACTGTGGTCCAGATTGAAATGACTCTATCCTTCTCCTCATTCCTTCCATGAGAAAGGTCCCAATACTGATAGTTTCCAGGATGCCACTGAAGAACTGAGTGCTAATGTCAACATATAAGTAGTTCAATGCAGCAACTGTGTGGTCTGAAAGATAATGTCAAATTGTGTCAAGTACAGGACAGAAGACAGTGAATGGATTGAGACTAAAGCAGAATGAGGAATTAGAGGTCTTACGAAAGAAAAATTATAAATGTTGAGAAAAAGTGTGTATTTCTGTAATTATGTTTATATATGATTGGGCCAACAAACTTATGAGATAGACATGAAGAATTACTACCAAGGATTAGTACTAATGAGAACATCAAATATCATTTGGCAATGACATTTAACCTTAGAAGAATGGATTCATACTGTAGATTTACAGCTTGTTTTTCTATTCACGTAGTAAACTAATGTAGAATACTCAGTTGGTTAGTAAAATAATTAATAATATATTCAAAAGAGTAAACAAACCATGACAGCTATTGTTAAATCTTCCGATTAATTTAAGATTTGATGTGGTGATAACGATCTTATGTTGTACTAGTATGACTTCGCAACATTTTCCATTATTGACAAACGTATTGATTAAGACAGTACATGAATCTAGGTGGTTTTATAATTACTGTGCCTCCTACATCTTTTAGATTAAACAGGCATAGAAAAAAAGGTCACCTAAATTTCTTTTGAACAGCTACTATTTCTTGACCAAGTCATTACCTGAATAGCAAATGTACCCAGTACAATAGTGCAAAAAATAGGATTTCTGAAGATGCCATCAAAGACATTTCTCTCTCCATGGATTTTGCGTGCGTTGATTTCATTGAAAAGCTGCATCATGACAAAAGTGTTGAAGATAATGGTGTAGTGCTCTGAAGGAGGAGAATGGAGTGGTGCATTCCTCCCACTGTCAATTTTAAACATTTTCTCACCTAGGTATAAGACAAAAGTAAAGGTTTCCACTAGAATACAACAAACAGAATTTTTTATTTCTTTTGTTTGCTTTAGCTAGTTGCCTACTTTGCTCTACTTCTACCAGTTGTCTTTCCAACCTTACTGTCCATAGGCAAAATTCTTTACCCCGGAAAGCAAAAGACATCTAAAGTTTCTGAGCAGAAAGCTTCCCCAGTGTTAACTTTTCTCTAATAACTCAATATACCTGCTCATATAGTTTGCAGTAGTATTTTTCCTCTAACCAAGTAGTAAATATTCTAAGTCAATTCCTTCTGATGTAATGAGCACTTGAGACCCATTGCCAGTATGTTTCCATTTTTCTACCATAATAAGAAGCAATCACTCTTCAACAGTTTTTAACCTATTTGCTAATACGCTTACCATAACTCTTAACAAGTGTTCATGGATATTAATGATAAAAACAGAGGCATTCTTGATTTTAAATAGATTTGATTATCATCATTCTGCTAAATCTGCTCTGAAAGCACAACATCAGGCACTATTCTTTATTTTGGTAATTTGATTTTCACTTTTAGATCTGACCACCAAAGAGGTAGGATACAATCCATTATAAGTAAAAGTAAAATTGAGATAAGATTTGAAAAATACCTCATGGACCTCATTTCACATTGACAAAGTTTACAGATAACACACAGTTACTGAACAAGTTGTTCACCTGAAGTAAGAATGAGATATTCATTTGAAAGAGTAAATAATGAATGAAATAAAATAAAGGTTATCACACTACCACCCACTTTCATAAACAAGTGCTGTATTAATAAAAGCAAATAAATCTTTAACATTTTCTGCTATCCCACTAGCATTATACTCAGAATTTCTGAAGTAAGAAGAAAAGGTTTCCTGAGGTTTCCCCTTGACGTCATAATTCTATCAGCTAAGTTGACAGTGAGTTTTTTTTGCCTTGGGATATTTGAGCAGTTCATGTTCAAGTCACTGCGGATAATGAGTATGGTTCCAAAGCAAGAATTTGGCTTATAACCTTTTGACAGAAAGTAAATTATTATATCGAAAATATATCAGTAACCCAATATGAAGCCACAGAAGTTGGACTCTGAGAGAGTAGAGATTTTTAAGTAGATTATAAATCTCCAAGGAGATTACTAAGTATTGGAAAACACTCTCCTTAATATACGTAAATACAAAGGAAAAAAATAATGACTGCAAACATTTCATTATTTTATCTTTTACACACACAAAAAAGTCATAACATCTGTTTCCTTTCATTCAGCACATGAACAAACATACAAACACTTTCTTAAGTAAGAGCACCTATCCTTAAGTCATTTATTGCACTGTCACTTAAATGGCATAGCAGAGGATGCTGCTACAAAAATATGTAGTTGATCAAAACAGAAATAGTACTCATTAATTTGCAATCTATTTACTGAAACACTGAATTTAGAACATCTCACTAGAAAACTGACCCTCTCAGAGCTCAGAAAAGACAAGGCTGTACTTCCTAGGCTTCTGAGAAAATTAGTTATGGGTTTACCAGAGACACACAAAAGTAATTAGGATACGGAGAGAAAAGCCTGGTTTTCTTTTCATCGAGGTTCAGCATAAAGTATTTTAAGTGATAACACTCATCAAAAATACATTAAAATCCTCATTAAGTTAACAGATTTTTTTTTGTTCCAAGACTGGAATCAAATGAATTACCAAGACCTTCTATCCCTGCGTCAGAGAATCTGCAAGTTACAATTTTTGAGGCTCACTAGATGTCCTCAAAATCCACTGTAAGCCTGTCATAATATTAGGAAGCATCTCTCTCCAAAACCTGGCCATTATTTTGATTTAAATAGGTCTACTGTAAACAGACCATCACCATCCCCTCCTTTGAGGTGACATAAACTGCTGGTTTGGGGTAAGGTGGAGCAAGGATTTCAAAACACAGCTCAAAAATCTCCTAAATTTTCAGAACTGTACATTTATAGCTTATATGAAAGCGTGTATATCATGAAAAAACATCTGAAAGACAATAGATGCAATTTAACTGCAGTGACATATTGTCAAGAACAAAATATCCAATTGATAAAATTATCAGCCCTCTGGGCGATTTCACTCATTGTTGTGGAGCAATAGCAATCTATTATTAGTCCCTACACTTCTCTGCTACAAGAAACACTCCTCCTCCTTTCTCACTTGAAAATACAAAGCAAATAAAACCATCCATTTCTAGCAATGCCTGAAAAAGAGTTCAGGATGGAAATAAGAAATTGGATGTTTTTTTTTCCCCCTTTAATATCCGTTTTCGAATTAAATGCCATAACAGATTGTTATTTTTATCACCTAAAACTGATTACTTGCTTATCTATAATACTTAAGATCAGTATTATTTCTTGACTACATTTTGTTCCCTGATTACAGCCTCTCAAGATATTGATAAAATGGGTCTTGATTTTCCTTGCTTTTATTTGCTGCTGTTCTACTTGTTTTTATATGTGCCCGCTGAAAGTAACAAGTTTGAAAAGGAAAATCCATGAAGGAGGAGCAGACTAGATACTCTGATTAAAACGTAACCTTCAATGTTACATTTTAAAATGAAATGCTCTCAAATCTACATTTTGTTAGTAGGCAAAAAAGCTCTCTCAATGTGAAGAATGACAAGTGACTAAATCCCTCAGTTGGGTCTCTTCTGTTTCTTCTAATGCTCCTAATCCCCTTAAACAGCACAGCCCTGTTAGCTGCCTAACTATGTATATGTGCATCAAGTGGTTACATTCAAAGCCTTCTGACATTGGACTCTACATGATCTAGATGCCTCTAAACCACGCAACAAGCCTAACTTTCTTACCAACAAAAAGAAGCGTAAATATTAGAGTAAGCTGGTAAACAGCATGGCCCAGAATGTTCTTCATCATGGTACGGGATATAAGAGGTTTGTTCCTGCCATATGGCTTTCTTAGCAGTAGAGCTTCTGTTGGAGGTTCGGTGGCCAGAGCAAGTGAGGCAAAAGTGTCCATGATTAGATTGACCCACAGCATCTGTACAGCTTTGAGAGGAGAGTCCTGTGGAGGCAAATTATAAAGTTACTTATTTCCTTCAAAAATAATTGTTGTCAGGTCATTTACTGTGATTTCATTTCCTCCTGTGCAACTGCAAGAAGTGCTGAAGACAAGATACTGAAATACATGGACCTTTCATCTATCCTAAGATGACTGTTCTTCCACTGCCCAGACAAGATCAGAATCATAGGGAACAGTGGTCAGAGCAAAAAGAAATGATTTCTCTCCAGTTATTTCAATCAGCAATATTTACAATCACACCATTTTTATAAAGTATAACATTAATAAGTTATAATATATTTCTTAATGCTGTCTGTACTTCAGCACATGCTGAAGTACGTGCTTCAAATTATAACTGAGTTTATGTAACTGCATAATACAAGTATAGCTTTCTTTCCTGGAAGAAAAATTATACTGAAGAAATTTAAAAAGTAGTGGTTCATTACTTGTAGCTTACAAAAACAGTACCCGTTTTTGGAATTAGCTTGAAATTATTAAAACATGATGAAACAATGGCTAAGACATTTTAAGGCATGTTGTACATAAATAACAGCTTTCAAAAACATTTGTGACGAAAACATCTGATAATTGCATTTAAAACAATATTCAGAAACTCATTAAAATACATCAGATTTGCAGAAGGAAATCCTGATTAGTCTAATGGGTAACTGGATAGAAAATATGGAACTAGAAAGAAAAAAGCATTACTACTTGTCAGAATAAAGCGTCTATTTTCTGAAATAGATCGCCAACCACTAGGAGGAGCTCTTTCCTCATTTAATTCAAGAAAGAAATCATCTAAGGTCTTATTACAGAGGACCCTACCTTACATTTAAAAAAATAATAAATAAATAACACTGATCTCAGGAGAAAATGTAGATGGCTATTATACAGAAGTGATTTTTAATTCATTTGGACAGCTGTAACGATAGATTGTTGCAATTGCTTCAAGGAGTCCTATCAGGAAAAGTTTAGTCTGTTGTTCTTGGTTTTTTTGCTTGCTTCTTTTTGTTGTTTTTGTTTTTGTAACAACTTCCTATGCCTTTAGACTGAATATAAAATAGGCAGCATTAGTACAATATGCATTCTCTTTCAAATAGAACCTTTTCATGGAAATGGAATCCCCAAAGTATGAGAAATTTTATAGTGGAAGGGAGTTTATATCCAGCATGAAAGCCTGAAGATCAGAGCACTATTTTTATGAGCACTTTAGCACCGTGCAGTATTAAAACAAAGAAATGTATGGAACAGCAAATAAGATAAATTCTAGAAGAAAAGTTTTATGAACTCAGCCCTTTTCCCCAGAGTTAAATATTCCCTTCACAACAAGAAAGACTTCAAGGCCCTGGAGCCAGTGAGGGGTCTGGAGCACAGGCCTTATGAGGAGCATCTGAGGGAGCTGGGATTGTTCAGTCTGGAGAAGAGGAGGCTCAGGGGAGACCTCATCGCTCTCTATAACTACCTGAAGGGAGGTTGTGGCGAGGTGGGGTTCAGCCTCTTCTCTCATGTAACTAGCGACAGGACAAGAGGGAATGGACTCAAGTTGCACCAGGGGAGGTTCCTGTTGGATGTTAGGAAAGATTTTTTCTCAGAAAGAATGGTCAGGTGCTGGAGTGGGCTGCCCAGGGAGGTGGTGGACTCACCATCTCTGGAGGTGTTCAAGAGACATTTAGATGTTATACTAAGGAACGTGGTTTAGTGGGGTAATATTGGTGGTAGGTAGACAGTTGGACTAGATAATCTTGGAGGTCTTTTTGAACCTAGGTGATTCCATGATTCTGTGATTCATTTTTAATGAAATATGATCAAATTATGAGTGCCAGTCTCCATTCAGTATCCCAAGAATACATGAAGAAGAGGTAAATGATCAGATCTGTTGTGGATCTGGCTTATATTCCAACTCTCTCGAGTTAAGGTATTATATCCTCTTGAAAAACCTTTTTAACAGTCTTATAATTAAATATATTTTGACACATTAAAAAAAAACATTCTTTTTTGGTGTATTCATAGGGATGGAGAAGAGCAACCACCTGTTTAAGTCTTACAGGTTGGGTACACTAAGGATGGGAGGAAGATTAGCATTAATAGATTCTTGACCTCTTGGTCATGGATTGCATTAACTGGGCTTATCTGGAGATTCAGTTCATTCATTCAGGAAACTTCTGTATCTAAAAAGCTAAAACTACTCAAGACAAACTTTAAAAAATTATGAGACTTCATTTATTTTAATTCATACTAATGGTTCAACTGCAAGCGTAGCAAAACCTGTTAGTTGCCAGGGCTCATAGACCACAGCCAGTATATGGAGAAAAGGGAAAACATGTTTTCTCCTGAAGAATTGTCATATTTTTTGCCTTTCTAGTTAATGAGTTTTCTCAAGAAACATTCCCTACATTGAGGTGTTACAGAAGCTGAATTTGCTACTTCATGTGCTGACATCTACGTCAGTAAAAACTGAATTTGTCTGTTATGCTTAATAAATAGAGTCAAATGATCAGATGTCTATCAGAGCCTGACATACTTCTAGCACAACAAAAACTCAGATTCTTTCAGTCTCTAAATCACACAACTGTAATTGGCAGTCATCAGTTTTGGCAACAACATGTTCTCACCATTTCACACTGCCAATCACCTTGGGTGGCTATGGTGCCTCTACTAATTATCTATTATAGGCAGTGCTACACTGTTCAGTCAAGTGTGAAAGCTCATTCTAAACTGAAGCCAAAACATTAAATACACATTAGTCTGGGCAGGAGGTGGAATGAAATTTCCACTGCAACTCTACCTGATTTCTGATTAGTTGGTGGAAACTAAGGAAAATACATATCAGCTAAGGAGCCTAGTCTTTCATTACAGATTTTATTCACTTATTCTGCGAAAGTGGAAGGCAAAGTCAGTGTCCTTTTTGCTGCATTTTAGCCACTGACTGGCTAGGAATGAATTCTTCATTTGCTTTCTGAAAACTATGGGGATGGAAGCTGTTCAAACTGCAAACCTCCCAAAATCATGACTTATTTGTCAAATTCCTTTCCACTTGACCTTGGAATAGGTTAGCATTGCCCTAGAGGTAAAAGGAAAATGTCCCTTAAATCAAGTGATGTTACACTTCATCTTGGAAACACTTAAAAGTACAAATCACAAAAGGCTGGGAATAAACTATAAATCTTTTGTGACATTCAGAGTCTCAAAAATGTTAGCACTTGTTACTTTTGATTTAGATGACAAGCTGTATGGGAATAAAAAGTTATTTTTACCCTTACCCCTTTGTTTCTACTTGTCACAGAACACATGTATCCATTCATAAAAATAAGTATTTCTGGTAGTTTGTATACATAGATGTAAAAATAAAACAAACACTTGCGCTGCTAGATCACACTGTCTGATAATCAAATGGAAGTGACCACTGCTTCTGTGCCTTCCAAAAAGATTAAAATACCTAAACTGTAAATACTTTAATTTTATGTTACGGCTTTTTCAGATTTTCCAATAGTATTATTTTAGGATTTGCCAAATATAGTTCTGCAGTAAACCACGTAAATTACTGTCTTACACATGTAAATATACCTCATTCCCTTTTTTTAATAAGGTCTGTAAGAACAGTAGGTGATTCATGCAGTAGTTCATTGCTGCAGTGCTTTTTAATTAACATTTAATTTTCCAAACATAATGTCCTATAGAGTCACTGTTTTCAGTTCCTAATGTCTTTTAAAAAATTAAGTCTCTCTTTAGTACAAGAATAATAATTTGAATGCAGAATGTTAAAACATGGCCTTTGTTCTATCTTTCTTTAATGCAACCTTTTGGAATAATTACATTGCCTCAACAGTTGGAAGTGGAGATAAAATTTTGCATAGAGGTGAATTTGTTAGCTTAATACTTCCAGTGAAAAATGTTTTCATTTGACTGAACTACATTTTAAAATCTTTAATTGTACACAGTGATTTTTTTTTAACAGTTCCAAATACAACAACCTAATTATTTACTTGATATTGTGGATGTTGGGGACTGAAAACAGCATGAAATTTCATATGGAAATCTATATGATGCTCAGAGACGTGTAATAATGACTCATTTAAAGTACAACATTCACAATTGGTAGGGCAGAGCTCCAAATAAGAACCCTCACTGAATGAATCAAAGGCTCTGCAGTCAGCTGTTACCCAGAGAATGAAGTCAGATTATAAGAGTTTGTAGCTCATTAATCTACTGGAAAAAGAAATCAATTGCTAAAGTGAAAGAAAAATTACACGCAAACTGTCCAGGATGGCCATGCCCTGACCGCTTTAAAAGCATGCTCTGGATTATACACAGAGAAGGAAGCAAGAGGTAAATTAATCAGATTACTTGAAAGATTAGGTGAATTAATCCATCTCAGCTGTATTGTGCCATGGAAACTGCACTGACCATTGCTGGGTGCTGTGTACACAATGGACACCTGTGCAGCCGTAGATGGAGGGATCTTAATTCAACTTTTAATCAGAGACTTTGTGAAGCTGGGTTTTCTTGTATGACCTACGTATCAAAGCATTTACAGAACCACAACACAAAATTTCATTAACAGAACTCTTATAGACTGAGCTGCTGTAAGCTGATGCAGGGCACAGTCTAAACTAGATCACTCTAAGGGGCAGCATCACTTAGGCAGCAGTCACTTAGGACATGATCTCTGTCTTCTTTACATAACTTCATGCTGGGACTGATGACAGAAGATAACAAATGACTGTTTCCATTAGTCCTATTTAGCCTCCACAATAAATTCTTCAATAGCCAAATGCTTCTCCTTTACAATTCCTCTGTAAAATTGGAATAGCATTGAGTATCATACAAATGTTGTATATGTGAGTTAAACTACTGAAACAGCAAAGGAACACAAAGAATAAATATGGTAGATGCTCAGCCAGTAGCACCTTGCTGAAGCAGGCATTAGGTAGATAAACAAAAAATATGTTTGTTTGGCATTAAAATAATTAAAACCTAATCTGTAGTTCTCTGAAGTAGAACCTGGCAAAGTCACTGGTTTCATTTAAGTATTTGAGAAAAATAGTGCTGCAGATTCTTAAAATGACAAATAATGGTCTCGGACCCTGGTCGAGATTGGCATTCCTAAGGTGCTCTGAAGCAAACTAATCAGCTGGAAATGCTCTTTGGAGGTCCAGTTTCACTAATAATTGTACTCAGGTAATTGGACTCTTTCATTAATACAGAGTTGCTGTAGTTTCAGGATTCCTGCAGTGATATGACCACATACACAAATTTTAATACAGACCAGTGTAACTGCAGGATGAAGACTGAATAAAATTAAGTATTTAGTTGTAAAAGTGATAGAAAAATCAGTCAAAACAAAGATTTTATTATCTTTGTACTTCCTTATAGTGCAAATAGAAAAAAAAAAAAAAAACATCAAAAAGAACCCTAAGTGTTAAAGAATCTTAATACATCTCAGTGTGCTGTTTCTGAACTACAAAAAAAAAAATTGAGAGAGGTGACATTAAGAAGCATGAAATAAGTATTACTACCTAAATAGAAATTTTCTCATTCTAAATTTGATAAAACCACCAAAAAGGTAGCCTGGGTAATACTCATTAACCTGAATGTTAGTCATGGACTAGAATTATATTCTCTGTGTCAAACAAAGCCAAATCAACTACCTGAAAGCAAAGCAAAATTCAATCTACTTTCACTTTGAAGGTTGTGTTGCTTTTTGGACACTATGGATTTCAATTTAGATTATTAAGAACTTAAATGGTTTGGTCAAAATAATAATTTAAGACCTGCGTACAGTTTTGCAGACGTCTATCCATGTGCACCTAGCCTATTGTACCCATGATTTGTCAGTACATTCATGCATTCTGTGCTAGAGCTATTTTCATAGCAACAAGAGAGTGCAGTACGTTCCCAAGTGTAATTTTTAGTAGAGCTTACGAGCCAAACAAACATAATGCCCTTTCACTGCCTAGAATCTTTGAGTCAAAGCCTAACATAATAATGTTCATTCGTAAGGCAAGATCCTTGCTGAATGAGATTGAAATGAGAGCTGCTTGAGATTATCAGCAGTCAGCCAGTTCAGTGTAAACAGAACCACAGTGGAAATAACTGCTGCCTTTTTCCTAGTTTCAGTTTTAGCTCCTTTCAGACCTCTTCCTTTGAATTTATATTTTTATTGCCAAATTAATGAATTACATAAGAATCTCTTTGGGCAGAAATACACAAATTCTAGGAGCTGCACGCTAAAAAATTGATCAACAGAAACTATGAACTTGACATTCTCAGTGATGGTCTTACACACCACTGGGTTAATACAAACACACTGGGCCTGATCCAAATCCTTTTGGAAGCTGATAGAATGATTCAAAGGATGAAAAAAGCTCTAAAAATAGAAAGGGGAGCATGCCTGCATTGAACATATGCTACACAAGAACTTGATTTAAAATAGGCTTTGTATTGATTCAATAACATTTACCTCTCCAAGAATGAAATACAATTTTTTTAGTTAACAACTAGAATTAATTTCTTCTAGTGCTTTCAGAAAGCAATGAAAAATTGCTGGACACTAACAAAAAAAAATCACCTTACATAAGCATGTGCTGACAGTGATTGAATGTCTATAAAACAAGGGCTCAAAAGGAATCAGTCCCCTCAGTTCAATTCTGGTGCTCTTACCATGTTGCTATTAGCACTTTTTTTGTATATTATTTAGTGCAGTTGATGAAATCCGGGAGGATTTACCTTCCACATCTTTATTACTTATTCATGTAATTTCTGTTAGTAGTAAAAAACAGTTTACAGCTAAATATTTTCTCAATATGCTTGTAAGTATTTTCCATGGGAAAATGAAGTTTCAGACTTCTGCCTCAGCGTCAGTAATTCTATCCCATAGCACAGGCTCAGTTGTGACAACAAAGCATCATCAAGTTGTGGAGGCAGCACGGTAGGAAACCAGCACTTAGAAGCTTGCAATTTTGTACTTCTCAGAAAACCAATGAATTGAGGTTTCGGTGTTTCCTTTGTGCAGAGTAAAAATACTTATTTATTAGGAACACTTCTGCTTGCTTCAAAAACCAATTTCTGATTTCTCTGAGAATTGCAGCCCTAGCTCTACTCTTACGTTCAGGAGAAGTTCAGATGAGATAAATGACAACGGTTGCACCCATCCAGCTGCTGCATGGTGCTAGCAGAAGCTGGGAGCTGGCAGACTGCTCATACACAGCACTGATAAGGCCTCTAAATGTCTGTCAGGGCTTAGGAGGAGTTTGACCTCATGGTTTTATAAAGGTTCGTGAGTTTCTGGTTTCAAGGATTAATTCCATGACTGCAATGTAAGTTTACCTCAGAGCAGAGCTAATAACTTATTCATTGTTCTGCTCAGGTGTGCATGAGGTGGAATTTACCTGCTGAAGCAGGTCTGTGTGGCTGCATGATGTACAGTACAGAGAAGCATCAGTGCAACTCAACCAGAAGAAGGCTTTTTTAACAGTGTCTGTCTGCAGCATCTGAAACGCACATTAATTTACATTTGGGGGAGTAATAGCATTAAAAACTTCTGGTTTCCTCTTTTCTAATGGGGGACAAACCTCCGTAACGCACTAAATACATACAATTCTCATGGTGGGTGAAAGAAAAAAACATTAACCGAGAAGTAGTAATTTGTAGGAAAAAAACATGGTATGCTTTTGGGAAAGACCTGAACATGTTGCACGTACAGCAGCGCTGCAATAAGACATTAGTGTAGAGGGAGAAAAGGGGATCAAATTCTAACTGTAGGCATCATTTAATTGGTTTGTTATTTGCACCTAAAATTAAAAGGACTTGCCTGAAAGCTACAAAATAATTGTTTTATCAGTCAAAATGCTCCCCTGCTGGGATTACTTCTGTGTACTGCGATCTTGAATATAATAATCTCGTTTTATAATCGTCAGTAAATACATACTTATTATTTAAATATTCTGAAAGGAAAAGCAAAGACACATAGCCTCTTCTTCCAATCCTTGATATTTTCTGCCCTGTCATCACAGGCTCAGTCACAACAATAATATGTAACCAAAAACAGGGAGCAATTTACTTCCAAGATAAGATGGATTTGCTTACTTCCTTTTGTCAACAGGTATTTAACGCTTATCAATTTGATCCTAAATAAATCCTTAATTTTCAGAGGAACTTCACAAAGAATGCTTTGTGTTGTACAAAGTAAGAATTAAATGTAAATCATCTTCAGTTAAAAAAAAGATGTAGCTTAATAGGATTTGGCCTCATGCTTTTAGTAATGCTGAAGTCATCCTTACCTGGGTAATGCATGCTCCAGTGAAAGCCACTATCACAGCCACAATGTTAACAGTGAGCTGGAACTGCAGGAATTTGGAGATACTATCATACACATTACGTCCCCACATTACAGCCTTCACAATGCTACTGAAATTGTCATCTGTTAGGATGATATCTGAGGCCTCCTTTGCCACATCTGTTCCAGCAATACCCTGGAAAAATTAATTGGGAATAAAATTACCTGGAAGTACAAAGACAGAACACAAACCTCTGCATACTCGAAGTCATAGTTACATAGAGTTACCCTGCACCGTAACAGTGACTGTTGAGTATATTCTGCACTTCACATTTACTAGGATGTTGGCTAACCGGACCTATTTTTGAAAGTGAGTAAGGAGGCAGAAAAGGGCACTGATAAAAAGCAGTGGAATTCCTTTGATGATACTCCTGAACGCTGTGTAGTATCAGCTTATTGACTAGTTAACTTTTGAGTTTTTCTTGTGTGGCATTTTTTTAATCACTGAGGATATCCTATTAATGTACTTGAACAGAAATGATAACAATAGAATTACATATCTTAATATATAATCTATATTAATATATGCTCAGAGTATGTTGGGAACACATTTTTACATGTAGCACTGGATTTTAGCAAAGCAAATTAGTACTGCACTTTTATGAAGAACACTGAGTTCATTTTTCCATATAGGCATTGGACTCTACATAGCAATATGCAAAATACTGATAAAGTATGAAAACAAGCAAGACCAATTAATCTATTATAGGAAATTAAAGGATTCTGAAGGAATGTAACCCATCCCCTCCAATATACTGCTTCATTTAGTATCTTTCTCAGCACTTCAATAATGAAAAACTTCTTACAGCAGATTTATAATGACACAAACATCGATAAATAAGCTCAAGATTATACCATTGCAAAGCCAACATCAGCTTTCTTAAGTGCTGGTCCATCATTGGTTCCATCACCAGTCACAGCTACAACCTGCCTCTGCTCCACCTGTGTGCTGTCAATAATACCTGCAAAAAATGTATACGTCTGTGTATGCATACATATATATATAAATAGTTAGCAAGATAAAACTTGCTTGATATTTCTAAGCAGTGTCTGCGTAACACAGACTACGTGATACTATGTAAGTCTTACAAAGATTAATAGTTGATTTCTAAGGAAAATAATGAGGAAAGACATGTGATCAGTATTATACACTATTCAACATCCCTGTTAGAATTTTTAAGGAAACATCTGATCCAGAACCATGAAAACAACAACAAAATTTGCACAGACATCAAAGAATATAAGGTCAACTTGTTATCTTCTTCTGGAAAGTTTCTATTATTAGTTATGTACCACAGTAAATCCATTTCAGCCCATCTTCCTGATTTAACGTCAGTGGAATTTTTTTGCTAAAGATTTGAGTTCATGTTAGAAGTTTTCCTAAACTGGGTGTTAACTATATTTCCTGTTTCACTGAGATGCCTTCTGTCAATCTGTAATCAGCATAACATAAAGATAATAAATGTCACTGATGAATTTTATCAAGCTGGAACTAAATGAGCCTTTTAACAGAGAAATGTTCAACTCTGACAATGAATTGAGAAGATATAAAACAATTCTCTAAATTCTGAAGCCAAACACTGTAATAAATAGTTACAATAAAATAATTTCCGCTTTCTTTTGAAAAATGATCTGAAACTGAAAACACTAAAAGCAGATGGCGAATCGATTTTCACCTAACTGCCACAAACAAAACTATTTTCCGCTTATGCGGGAACATTAAATACTTCTACAGGGTGGGAAATGACAAAATTTCTTTTGCTAAAATATTTTGCACAAAGCCATACCATATACACTAAAAACAATCATCAACCAAAAAAAACCTACCCAGTGTAAAAAGCTTTCAACTGCTCTGGAAAAAAAAAAATAATTCCCCTATCAGAAAACCATCCAGAAATAGGAAATTGCAGATTACAGAGCAATAGCAGCCTCTTGGCAAAGTTAAGCCTTATCAGGCATGCAGAAGATTGCAATGCATATGGAAGCAGTAAGTGTCCTACATTTTTCACTCTTATGAAAATCCGAAAAAAAAAAAAAAGAGCATTTGCTTTCCATTGGCACTATGAACTCAAATAAATGGCCCAAATACTATTCTGATAAGATCTTATAATGAGAGCTTTCAATTTGTTGGGGTGACTTGCTTTTGGTATTACTAAACAAAGAGGAACAACAGCAGCAATTACTGTTAAAAGCATTTATCTTGTATTTCCCTCTTGCTATCAATATGCTCTTTAATTTTAAATTAATAGGTTAAGCTTCTAAAGAAATTCATTAAAACTCTGATACTTCATGCTGCTAGCTGCTCCAAACAGGTAGAGTGCGTCTTCTCACAATTAGATTCCAAATGGGAGCACAGCCTTCATGAAGCTGGAGGGTTTTCAGGAAATGACTTCCTAATGGATGTAAGTAGTGGCCAAATGTCAATGATTACACTACTCAGCTGCCCATTTTTATCCATAAAAGCAAACTATACAGCTGGGATGAGCCAAACACTCTCCAGAACACAGAACTGTATAATCAGCAGTCACGGAAAGACAGAGATAAAGTATTGTTCTTGGAGATAGTGGCTGAGATGCTGATGGTAACCATCTCAGTGACACAGCATCATCAAACCTTTGTCAATGTATGGGACAAAAACGTGTAGTGCTATTCATTCCAAGAAAGAAGGTCTTTCAAGAACTTCTCCTTTGTACGTCAGACAAATTTCTAAAATGAAGCAGTAGCAATTATTTGGGATTCAGAGGATTTACCATAGCTATTCATAGCTACAGCCATGCTCCTTGACTTCCCAGTATTATTTTAAATCTGTTTCTTCTTCCTTCCTCACGTCGCTGAATTGTTGTGCTCTTTTTTTTCCTTTCTTTGGACGTCATTTTGTTAATAGTTGTGATATATTTTTACAGTTTCACCTCAAGAGTTTTTTCAGTATTAAGTAATATCCTAGTACAGATTTTACAAAAGGTGTCAAGACACAAAAGAGGGATGCCAGGGAAGGGCTGTCCCTCCGCAGTCTTGAGCTGTGCAGAACTACTACTTTAGTGATCAGTGAAAAATTTAAATAAGGGTATGACCTGACAGATTGCCAGTCACAGAATGCCCATTTCCACTCACTCATAATGGCCAAAAATAAACATCAGTATTAATTTCTCATGCCTAACAGTCAGGTAAATTGTACAAAATAAACTGCTGTGCTCCAGTTAAATGCTTGCATAAAGTATTTTAATCAAACACCTTTGCAAGGTATATCAGAGGAATTCATAGAATTTGGCAAAGTTTTCTCCCAAAACAGCCTTTGCTGTTTCACTGATCTATGCTCTCATCTCATCTGTTTGGCCACGATTCCTTTCTGCCAAAATGAATTTTGTTCAGCATCCACAGGAATATACCTAGAGCATAACATTACAGTCTGTTCCACATACTCATTCCACTGATGCTGTAGGAATTTGGGAAGCAGTCATGTAGTTTCTTTAAGACATCCATTTGCCAGAGAAAGCAACTTGTTTCTGATGAGGGAAAATATCATATTTTTGTTTTTTAAAACAACCATGTATAGCCAAGAGGAGCATTGTACAATACAAATGTGCTATAAAAGATACCAGAACTGCATACACAGCTGTAGAGCATTCAAGATAACGTAAGTTCAGGTGTTACTGATGCAGGAAAGTTGATCATCCCATACACTTACTCATACTTTTCTTTCTTTGACAAGCCAAAGAAAGACAGATGCAATAATATATTTTCATAGGCTTGTTCTGTTGAGATTAGTGTTTCATATTTCTAACTTTCTGAAGACTCATTCATCTAACAAGAACTTAGAAAATCTAACTGAAAGAGAAAATTTAAGTTCACTTAAATACTTACCTACTTGCATGAATAGAACTTCAAAGGTTAATGTGAAAGTGTTTAAAATAATATTGCAGACAGCACTGTTAATTGTTAAGTGAATACTGTTCTGCAAAGCTCATGATAGAATATCAGAGAAAAATATGGCACAAATGCATGGATTTTTGTTCTGAGCATGTACCTTTAGGTTTCAGTTAGAAGACTAATATTTAGGTTCAGAACTTCAATTGATACTTTTTTTTTTTTTAGTAATTTACCCAGTGTCACGGCATGTCTGTACTATTGAGGCCAGCAGTTGAATAATACTGTCACATGCAATAATATTTGGAATATTTTAGTAACTAAGGGTAATAATTAAAAAAACCTTTTCTTCTTTAAGGTTCCCTTTCTGCTTTTTAGTCAAACAGCCTTACAAGAAGAGAGAACAGCTGGTTTTAGTATCATGGAAAAATAATTTCAACCACATTTAAACATACTGGAAAACACAGCTTCTTTAACTTGTAAGCTGTATGTGTTTTATCCTCTGTATCTTCTGATCAGGATGTTGTTTCCATCAGTAATAAGCTGCTGCTTCTTTTTATTGTTTTAAAAATCAGCATGACAATATTGAAATATTTCAGTAATAATATAATGACACATCCCTATAGATGACATTTTTATTGCTATATTTTGAAACAGGGTAAACAATAATTTGAAATCATACCGACTTCATGAAGTCTGTAAGAAACTGCATTTCAGTTGGATTGAGACGTCTAAGTGAAATGTTTTTGTTTCACTGAAACACTTTGTGATGCTAAATCACTTTGACATTTTTTTTCAATCCACTTCTACTTCAAATACATAAATATTTGAGAGAACACTCTCTGCCCAGCATTAGATGCTGAACCACGTGTTTCTCTAGTCCCTTAGCAATAGTAAAAACAATTTTTTTTTTTTTTAAAAAGATCCTTTTTCTGGGTGGGACTGCACTGTGTTACAGAGGAAAAAAAAATTCCCTCCAGCAGCCCTGTGTCATTAAAAATTAAATATAAAAAAAGTTTATTTTGTGATATGTGTTTTTACCCTAAAGCAGCTAGAATACATCAAAGAGAAGAAAATCCTCTTGATCCCTCAAGTGTCTGAGAAAAACATAACATTTTAACAAGAAGCCCAAAACTAGAGAACATTTAAATAGTTTCTTGTAACTTTTAATGTCCCTTAGAGTATTACCATCCAAAAAATTCCGTCATGATTTCCATAGACTTGTTCTTGAACTTTGTTAGATATTTAATTGTTGTATCACTTGACCTTGCTAGACCTTAGCAACATTATTTGTACTTGTCGTATAAGGTACTCTGTAGCAGTAAATATATTTTGGATTGTCAAAACTCACATGCTATAGAATATCAATAATTTGTTGCTTATTTTTCTTCGGCTTTCACTGATTTCATTTTCTCTGGCAAAAGGTCTATTTTCCTCTTAAGGGAAAATCCTGCATGATTCAAATGAGTAATTCCAGGGGACTTTTTTCATCAACTCAATGAAACATAAATTGCTGTATGCTTCTGGAACAAATAAAACTATAACAGGCTTTACAAGTCATGCCCTACAACAGCTGTAAGACAGTACACTGTATGCAGTAGGGCAGCTAACTCTGTGCTGTTTGAATTGTGAGATATAGGGATAGTAATTATGCTATGCAAACCAACTGTCTCCAAACTTTTGATTGTGCACAACTATCATTACAGATTTTAGCAAATGCCTCAAAAATATGTATATTATTTATAAAATGCATACATATACTAACTACTATGCTAATACGTTAGACACATAAAAAAACACACAAAATATGGAACATAAATTGGGTAAGACAGAGATGAAATAAACTTTATTTTAACAATGAGATTTTATTCATAAATGATAAAATAAACTTTTTCTTCCTGCACCCCAGTGGATTGTCTTGCATTAACCCTGAGGTGTGTGCATCCCATCTGGAGACCACTGGTCTCAACAGTGTGTCAAAGAGGATGAGTAACAGCAGTCTGTTTCCAGCTGCCTCATCTTTTGTGCCGTGCCAGAGCTTACATTTATCTTGGTACTCCTGAATGATCTGTGCTTCATGAGTTCTTCACATACACTGGTCCCCAACCTCAAAGAGCAAAACTGATCCACTCCTCAAATTCTCAAGGGAACATTTGCTCTGTAGTCATTTACGCATTTTAAAAAATTACATCCAGATCAAGAACTTCTGTAATCAGTCACATATGGAGTCATAACCAGACAACTTTGGCATGCCAAAAGGAGAGAGCCAGAAATGACTTTCTCCCTAAATCTGAATTATTTAAGCTGTCAAGACAGCTGAAAAGTCTTTGTGTGGCCAGAAATGATGCTATTCCTGATCAGAAATTTTCTAACTTAATAAGCTTTTGATTGTGAGATTAAAGGTCAAGAGAATAAAATGTCAAGACAGCACAAAGTGTGAGATTTGAAAAAGGTTTCATAAAGAGTGCTGCAAATAAATTCCTCTTTTAAAGGAGCATCCATCTGCAAATGGCATGGTGAGACAGCATGGTTTGGATGGTACAGTTTTCGTAGGACAAAAGCAGATTCCAAAAATACAGATGGAAATTTAAAGGAAGCCTATGCAGATCACACAATTAGGGAGCCTACAGGAAAATGGAACTGCCTTGAAATAGATATCATCACTCAGTTTATGCCTACATACATGACTTCTGAAAACTATTATTGTAATAAGAAAAGTTTTTTATATTTGAACACTATTTAAAAAATAATTGTGTGAGAACAGAGAAGCAAACAAACTTGAGTAACTGTTGATTTACTCTAAATGAACTTGTTCCTAGTTTGTTGGCTTTTTTAAAATAAAGAGGTATTTTCAAAGAGAATGAAATCAGCCCTTCCCCTTACTTATAAGAAAAATCACTAATTTTTCAACAATATTTTTCAAGCCAGCAAAAACACATTTTCCCTTCCCAGACTGAGCCTCGTTCCAGTCCAGTTAAAAAGTCCCAGGGCAAATAAGGGAATACTTCTACTTGACACAAGGCTTACTGGTATTTCTGTTATTCCTGCCAACCAGATTCCTTTTATTTTCCATTTGAAAGTTCAGGTAGAATGCAAGCATAAGGGACTTATTTACCAAGAAAGCTTTCTTGCATTATGAATAGAGAAGTGATGTGTAATTAATCTCAGTTTAACAGTAAAATTTTTACAATGCAAAAGATGTGTTGAGCCTTCTTCAATATCTTTGGCATTACTTTACGCACATGCCCACACACGAAGGTGGTCTTCACTCACCTTTTACCAAAGTGTGTTTGTCCGTGGGAGATGACCGAGCAAGTACTCGAAGCTTTGGCCAGATTTTGTCAATCCGCTCTTGCTCAATCTGGAAAACAATAACAAAAACAACAGTATAACTCTTAGTCTGTAGTTAGAAAAATGCAAAATATGCTTGTGTCCAAGCAGCAAAGGATTCATTTCACTAAGATCTGTATCTATTCTCCAAAAGCACAGAAAAATTACAACAGACATCAATGGCAGCAAGACCAAAAAAAGTCATTTTCTGTACTATCAAAAGTCACTTATTAATTAACATAGGCAAATTTTGCCACTGTATCTTATCTGCTTTTCTGATGCTCTTCACAGATAGTCCTACTTACAAATGTGACTTGATGTAGGATAGTGCAATTTCTCAAAGCTGATCAAACATGTTTACAACTAGAAATGTGTTGTTTTATTCTGCATTATAATCCAAGTTCTTCATTTTGTCAGCAATAATGGCAGAATTTTCTCTGTTTACCTACAGCAACTAGAGCAAACCTGCAGCATACCTTTATGCTCCCAGGATTCCTTCAGTCAATGTAAGCAGTAAATAACTGTGCCCATGATAGACTCTAAGGCACAGCATAGAGTTCACTTTTTTAAAGATGGCTTCAATAGTCTATGTCTTTTATATACGAAATTAAAAATCTGAAGAACAGACTAAATTATTCAAATTGTTAGAGTGAGTGAATGTAGTAGTATGTGGATTTCATAAAGTGTTACAAAGCGAGAGTATCTGGTTCTCAGCATTTTCACAAGACTTAAACCTGTAGAGTTGACTTCCTTCTCCACTTAGCTAACAAACCTGTTTTCCCTGCACTTAGTTTTGAGGTTCCTGAGCTTCGTGAAGGCTAGTGCTATGGTTCTAAAAAATGCTGAATAAGTCTAGCACAAAACATGCAGTGGTTCTGCATTATAAGAAGTAAAGACTGGATTTTCAGAAGTATTTTAAATTGCAAAAGAATACTGCTAGAAAAAAGTACCAGTCTCTCCAAGCAGTCTTTACTGAAACAAGGTAGACATCAGTGCAGGAGAAACAGCATTTCAGTATTCTCACTATTTTTATGTCACATTCTTAATATGAATGGATTTAGCATATGAATTACCTCTCCCTTCTCATTTCGGATCCTTCTGTTAAACTCTTTCCCTTCAAGGCAAAGAAAGTCTTCTCCTGGATGAATGATTCCACATTTTATGGCAATGGCACGTGCTGTGTTGATATTGTCTCCAGTGACCATGCGGACTGTAATTCCAGCTCGCTGGCACTTTCTTATGGCTTCTGGGACCTACAAAAGCAATATAACAGGGAAAGAAAATTCCCAGACATGAGACAGAAATGCAAGTCAGATGTTTCCAATCAGATCAGTTTTCAGATTGGTTGCCTACAAATTCTCTTGATTTTAATATAAACAGGAGTATTCTCTAGAGGTCCCTTCCAACCCTGATAATTACGTGATTCTATAGCTTTTTTCTTCTCTTTTTTCTTTTTAGCACTAAGTTGCAGTATGCTGAACCTAAAATATTCAATGTACATGAAAACAAGTACTGAGAATACAGTTATTTTGTACAGAAAAATAATACAACTTTAATTAGTTCTGATCCAAACTTTCCTTCCAATAAGATTATCTACCAAGTTTTTATAACTCAGCATTACTACTGTAATTTATGCACATCAACAGGTGAAATTCACAGATAGAAATGACGTCAGTGTTTCATGAATCATTTATGTCAAAAATTTCTTTCTTCATGAAACTAACTTTTACACAGTATACTTATCAATGAGAGAGAATTCAGTGTGCAAAAGGGTACGTGAGATTAACATAGAAGCTATATACTTACTTGATATCAATTTATTTAAACATAAAAAGGCTTTTTTAATGGAAATGTGCAATGAAAAAAATTTTCATTTTAAAATAATAATCAACAATTTTCAAAAAAACAAAACAAACCTATTCAGTTTAAGAAAGGGCATCAAAAGGAATATTACTGACTACAATAGCAAAATCCTCCTATAGTCAACTGTCAGTTCAGTGCAATTTGCTCACTATGACCTCTTTCATAGATAGGTATGCTGTAGAACTCATTGCTAATTAGATTGGATTAATATCATCCATTACTACAGAAACTATCAAGAAAAGGAGCCACCATTTACAACATTGCACTGCTAATTTTTGCTTTGCTGGGCATTTTATGTTCCCGTATAGCTACAAGTAACGGACGCTGCTGGGGGCAGCACATTGCCTTTGATTGACAACCACCATTCTTACCCAGCACGGCAAAAACTCTACTTCTAATGAGTTAAAGGGGCCAGAAAGGTTATACATTTTGGACTGAATGTCACACTAAAGATAAATATTATAAACCGTTAAACCATATTGTAGATAATGATTATCCTAATCAGTGAGTACAATTTCATACCACGTTTCTGCATCTTTACTATAATACTTTTTCCTCAGGAAAAAATAGTGCTATTCACTTGAATAATGATATTAGAAATGTCGCCAACACTTCTAAATCAACTCAGCCAGATGCACACACACAGGAAATAACAGCTCATCTGGTCAGTTGTGTTCTTTCCTCTTTAATAAACAAGAGGCAGGTAAGAGGCATCTATTTTCCAAAATGCCTCACTGAACACCTAGTTGAGGAACTGACCAGTGCTTTTCTCATTACTGTGAAGAAAACTGCTCAATCCTCAGACTGCACCCACAGAAATGTGCTGTTTGCAGGATGACTTTCTACACAGACAGCAGAAGCAAGAGAAAAAATTAAGGGTCAGGGGTTTATCTTCCCATTCCCTCATCTCTACTAACTGTAAATATTCTTCTCATGAGTTGGATGATGGAAACATTATTTGGACCACCTGAAGCCTCTTTATATTATGACAGAGAATTCTGTGGGACAGATACAACCAGGTCAAATTCATTACTTAAGCAAATGACTTCTGATTTACCCAGTTGCCACAGTAATAATCTTGACTATATCCCATTTGCCAAGTTGGAGCGCCCTTAATGTCCACTTAACTGTGGTGACCCTCATGCATAGGGTTATGACAGATTTAGACGACTGCCTCTAAATCCAGCATGGTATATGAACCATGAAGGAGAAAAATAAATTACAGTACAAACAGAAAAACAGAAATATTCACATAAAGCACAGTCCCATTAAACAAGGTCATGGGAGGACAACCTAGTTTCAAATACACCTCAAACTCACATATAGCTAGGGAAATAATTCTAGCTCCCTCTTCTCTTGTTTTTGGACAGCTTGTGGGTGGTATCTGACTTACACTGTGTACAGTAATTACGCTTAAAATATTGTTCATATTTTTTAATGCTGTACGGAAGGAAGAGTCTTGGCAGACTGAGTGGGCAGTGGAAGCAGATATTTTCCATCCGTTTGCAGAATTTAGGTACATATTTCCAATTTTTAAATTCCTGCAAAGAAAACCTTTCAACATATGCAAGCACAGGTTATCTTGTGAACAAATACCTATCAAAATCAGGTGACAAATACGTGAAATTTAGAAGGGATTTATGTGCAATGCCTAGAAAGAACATACTGGAACTGTACCTTGGCAAATTGGTATAAACAAGTACAGACTCATTAAAACCTATAAAGAAAGGCTGACAAAATATCTCAGGCAAATCTCAATAGGCACAAGACTTCATTCTGTTGGTTCTTTTATTGTAGATTTATCAAAGGAAAAAAAAATTGTAAAAACGCTAAATACCAAGTCGGTAGTTCAGTGCTTGGTAAAAAGTCACTGCTAACAATGAGTAAGCTAGAGCCTGAATTTCATCAACCTAAGTAATCAAAGTATGCAAAATTCATGGGTGTCCAGTGGTTACACTCCAGTTAAAGCTTGTCAGTTGCTGGATACCATTGCTGAATAATTCATCATCTTTTAATGCATGGAAGGAAATGCAATGGCAAGAAAGACCCTGCACTATAATCGGAAGAGATGCAGTACTCTTACCTCATGCTAGCATGGCAACTGACACTGCAGGTATGGCAAATATGTGAATATCTGAATACACCAATGGTGCATGTGGGCAAATAATCTTTAAAAAAAAAATCAAGCCTTTCTTAGTAAAAATATTAAAGCAATTTAAGGGACACTAAAGGTTTTCAGGATGGTGACGCTGGACTGCTTTACTGGAATTACTTAATCTGCCATTTCTGACAGAATCAATTCTGATACCCATGAATCCCGAGAATATCAATAAAACAAAAACAGTAATAATAGTTCTCATTTTTGTGCTTTTTCCCCTGCAGAAAACACTTTGATAATTCATAAATTCCAATGGTGTTTCTATTTAATAGCTGGAATTAATCCTGGCAAAGTAATAAGGTCATTTATTACAGCTCAATATCTTACTATTTGCAGCTACAAAGGCAATTTGAGTGATACTTAATTCCCACCAAGTCAGATATATCATACAGAGACAATTTTCTGAAATTCATGTTTTTATCCTTAGAGTTTTTTGGACCATTAACACTATAAAACAGTCAAAGGGATATGGAGAAAAATCCCTACAGAGCCAAGTCCCCCAAAAAACAACTATAAATTTGTGCAACATATGGTAAAATTCTAAAACGATAAACATTTTATGATGCTTCTTGCAATGAAAAAAAAAAGTGTCACTACGTATTTTTATGTTAATCTAGAAGAAATTCAATACATTATTCAGCTAATTTTCTAGAAATAAAGTGCTTTGCTACCTTCATCTTCTTTGACTCTTTAAATAGACTTTAGACTTGACCTCTTTGTTTGTATGAACACTATTCATTTTTACCGCAAACTCCTAAGAAAATATTGCCTATGAAATGAGAGTGGCTCTCTCATAAAACATGCTCATAGTAATCACACAAAAGGATAGTTTGCAGCTATTTTACAAATTAACTGCAAATCCTGTTGCTACCCATTCCCTCAGTCTATCATACATAACTTGACTTGAAGCTATTTTTGAACAACATGTATCATTAATCAGTTTTGGAGGTAAAGGGCACTGGTTCATGGTTCCATTGGTCACTGACAGTTTAAAAACTTTCTGAGTTTATATGTATATCAGCTAGAGCATTAGGAGTGGGATCCATGCAGACAGAATATTTTAAGATTATTTTAAAATATTTTTCAAGATGTAACGTGAAGTGTAGGGACAGATGGATTAGCAGCAAGGGACCATCTGATAACAGTTCAAGTGAATGCTGTTTATCCAATGGCTGCAGAGGTAAAGATTTTATCATTGTTTTCACCTAACCAAGACCTACTTGATATGATACATTTCTTGTTATTGAAAAAAAGTCAAGTATATCCATTATCATTCGTAGTGCAGTTATGCAATTGGTGCCTGTAGGTGTAATTATATCATGCTAGTTTCCTTCATTTATTTTCCAAAGTTACAGCAGTCAAAAGTGTATAAAGGCCTAATTTAAGAATGACTCAGGGAAATAATTTTCCTTCCATGTCTAACATTGCTACCATTTCTTAGTGGATCAAACACCAAGATTTAGGCATTATTTAAAAAAAAAAAAAAAAGAAGAGGACGACAGTAAAAAAGACCAATAGTGGAACCAAGGTACTTACTTTTTGCAGAATCAGAACACACTCTTTTTGTATAGGGAAATTTGACTTATCATTCAATGACCTTATTCCAGAGCAAACTCACAGTCATTAATCATCTACTGAAATAACTGCACCATCAAAGAATGAATTTCCTGGAGTAAAATGGGAGGGCATTTAATCACGCCCTCTCACCTGCAGTAGGTGTTGGGACAGCTGCTCTCCCATCACATTGTGCAGCTGCATGCCATGGCCACATGCTCACGGTTGACTCAGTGAGTAAAACATCAAAAGAAGATACTGCAAATGCCAGCATTTTACCCTCAGCACTTTGAGCTATGGGGATTACCCTCAATATGTCAGTTTCTACACTATAAAATTGAACCTATTCTCTACCGTCAGGATCAACTATCAAGAACCATATATATTGGTTAGAAACAAAGTTTCTACGCTCATCTGCCTTTTGTATTACTGTAGTAATATAATTCACAAGTATAGTAGCAAGTTAAGTCTCATGAAATATAGATATGGAATAATTTGGCACCTACTTCCATTGTGCTTTTACTTACTGATTTTCTCAGTTTACTTGAATTTAAACTTTAAGCCCATTTTTAAAGACACTTAAGAATATTATCCATGAAGTCTACAGTGTGTCCATGATAAAGCTTTTCCATGTCCAAAGATAATGTATACAAGTTTTCCTGAATAGCCACAAGTTACATTCTTAAGACAATTAGTGGCAGATGTTTTAGTAAAACACAAAACTCCTCGACTTCATGTGATAAATGTGGAAAATACCACACTGCTATTACAGTCATGGCAATTATAGTCACTACACCTATTTTTTTCCACTTGGACCTCATGACATTGAGAGCACAATAAAAATTCTGCTGATAGTTCTCCCGTATACTCCTCTATGAGAGAAATTTAAATCATTTCAATCCTGTAGCTTACAAAATCCTATATTGCTAAATTTAAATTGAACTTTTATCAAATTAATTATTTTTCTTAATCAACTAAAGCTTGTTTTTAAAGTTCATTACCATCTTCTTTGATAGAGCTAAATAAAATAAGGAAAAAAAAGATGAAAACCACAGGAAATGTAGAAATCAATTCATGTTTCGTTCTCTAAGAAATACTTTATAACATAAGAATTTAATTTACCTCTGGCCTTACTGGATCTTCAATGCCAACAACACAAATGCAAGTCAGATCAGATAAAATGTCATTTTCATTGTCCCAGTCAGGTTCTGGGCTGCTGTTGAAGTCTCGGAAAGCAACACAGATAGTTCTCAGTCCATCACAGGCCATTGGTTCAATCACTTTCTTCACCATTTCGTCCCGGTCACGTGGCCTGAAGATACGAGGTTCACCAGCTGCATTAAGGATCCTGGAACATCTATTTTATTTAAGTAAAAAAAAAAAAGGGGGGGGGGGTCATTGTATATTTGCATGACTGCTGAATAGTATTTCCATGTATCAGCTCCTTTCATTCAACATCTTCCTTTTTGTGCAAATTTCTTGATTAAACAAAAAAGATACACTACTGAAATACTGTCAGGAAGAATTTGTCTGTAACTTCTTATGGAGACACTAAGACCCTTTCATCCATTACTTCCTGAAAACCTATGTAATTAATGAGCTGAGAACTTGCAAAGAAATTGAAACATCCTTATTTTCCAAATGTGCTTCTGAACTGAAAGAAACTATTCATAAACGACTGAATATAGATGAAAAATAAATTAGAAGATCCAAATTTCACGTTAGCCAATGATAAGAAAAATACGTCAAACAGTTTTGCAAGTGGGAGGTGGGGGTTGAGGAGAACAGTAACAGCTTTATACTGGAGTGTGTCATTTTTCTACTGTAATTAGCTTATTCTGAATTCCAGAATGGCCTGGTATATCTTATCAGCATCACAATGTTCTGCATCATTAAGATTTTGGAAAAACACAACAAGAAATCCATTGAACTTACTTCTTCAGAACAATTTCAGAAGCTCCTTTGCTGTACATTCGGAAACTACCATCTGGCATTTTAATGACAGTACTCATTGACTTTCTCACAGAGTTGAACGTGTAAACTTTATAAAGTTTCTCCTCAGGGATGAGGTTCCGAACGGGCTCATAATCCTGCTTCAAATCCAGGACAAACCCCAAGAGACCACATTCCGTCTTATTGCCTACCTGGCGAGGCAGGCCACCCTCTTTTTCTGGTGGCTAAAAGAAGAAAAAATTAGATATTAATTTCTATAATGTTTAGCTGTACACAGTGTTTTCTGTCCAATTAATACAAAGTTACAGTGTACAGTTTAAAATCTAAAATTGTAAATGTGCGGTCACATCCCTTCCAATTTTAAAAAACTACATAAAAACCGACATTCAGTCTCGCATTTCTTTTCTTCTAAGTCAGCCATGGACAGCTGAAGAGTTTCTGATGGCATATCATTAAAAATGTAATAACTTGCTTTAGGACCAACATAATTAATTCTTACTTATTGCAGACAGAATATTTGCTATTCTCATTTTGAATTGAATTGTTTTGATGACTTTTGTTGGTTTTAATGTGAATTAAAGAGCTATTCTTTCCTTCTAGCAGCTAGTTCTTAATAAAAAGTAAATCTAATCATAACAGTAAATCTCCATGAAAATGGAATTTCCAACAACCTACAGAACAATAATTCTACTTCTAGAAGCATCTGTTTCTAGAATATGTTAGTCAGCTGCTTCAGACAGTAAATGCTTTTCACGTTAAAAAAAAAAAAGCAGTAGGTTAATCATTCTGTAACTCTTTATGTATCTCAGTACTTAAAAGTATGAGGAAGGCTGTACCATCCCATTAAACAAACAAACATTCCTCATAGAACTTTCTTAGAGGTGTAAATACCCCCAGATAAAAAGTTCTGTGTTATCAAGATTCCAGATAGACTTAAGGGACTCATGTGTGATCTCTAGAATGCTGATAACTTAAATTTTCCTCTATTCAATAGAATTAGAAAAGTGTTTACTTTAAGCTATCGGATCCAAAAGAAGAAAAAGCTCTTTCACAATTTTAACTTGCAAAGTATCACACCAGTAAAAACATTGCCTTTGATAAGACTAAGCCATCAGTTTCAGTGTGACTTAAATATTTGCCTCACATTTTGCAGAATTAGAGCTGCATGACTATATTCAGAATTATGTCCATGTTCTCACCATAGACTTTTAAATCCAGTCTACTTGTGAAGTATCTGTGGGATGAGGGATAACACAGGGAATGATTAACTGAAATTGCAAATCTGTAAACCTACAAAGATTTGAATTCTTGCAACAAATGCTGCCACATAGAGAAGAAAGGGAACTTCAGGGAAGTATCAGTAAATATCTCAGAGAAACACTTTTTGTAGCTAGTTTAAAAATGAATGACTGATAGATAACAATAACAGACCAGTATGGGGAAAAAAAAAAAGCCACCACCATCAGAAACAAACAAAAAAAACCCCACCAGATTTATGTAAGAACTAAATTTCTATCACCAGAAAAATTTATACCTGGTGACACATAGATTAGTGGGATTTCCTTATCAGAGGAAGATGTATCTAAGGTGAACAATACAGAATAATTAAAAAAATCTGTTCCAGATAAATTTATTCTTTCAGAAACAATTGTAACATTGCTAGATTCTATACGAACCATCATCTGACCCATATGGGTCAGATTTCTATTACTAGGAAATTTTAGCATTACACTCCATGGTCAAAGTAAAATACACTTAAAAATATGCTAATATGGAACATTAGTTTTATTATACACTATGAAAGCATGCCCTGCTATAATCCCATTACGGTGTGATGCAACTTCCCTTTGGATTCTCAAATTCACTTTAGAATCCCTGCCTTAAAACCCAATAACATATAGTTAATGTATTACATGCATTTCAAAGGATTGATATATTCAGTAGATACAAAAATTTCAGGTAGGAATCAACAAATTACCCTTTAAACTACCAGTTCATTTGAATAAATACGGTTAATTTTCATAACATTGCAGGCACACAGTTCCTGAAACCTGCTAAGAACTTCAGGTTATTCAAAGTAGTGGATTTAATCAACTTCACTGCTTGGGTAGCAATGCTAGGAAGAGCTCATTTCTCTGCATACATTATATCAAACTCTTTCAATTTTAGCTCTAAATCCCTATGAATGTTGATTTTCTCAACATTTTTTTTTTCTAGACTGGATCAATGGGCCAAAGTACACCGTATGAGTTTCAATAGGGCCAAGAGTCAGGTCCTGCACTTTGGTCACAACAACCCCAGGCAACCCTACAGGCTTGGGAAGGAGTGGCTGCAAAGCTGCCTGATGGAAAGGGACCTTGGTGTGCTGATGGACATGGGCTGAATATGAGCCAACAGCGTGCCCAGGTGGCCAAGAAGGCCAATGGCATCCTGGCTTGGATCAGGAATGGGGTGGTGAGCAGGACTAGGGAAGTCATCCTGCCCCTGTACTCGGCATTGGTGAGGCCCCACCTCAAGTACCGTGTTCAGTTTTGGGCGCCTCAGTACAGAAAGAACACTGAGATGCTGGAGCAGGTCCAAAGAAGGGCAACAAGGCTGGGGAAGGGCTTGGAGAATATGCCCTACAAGGAGAGACTAAAGGAACTGGAGCTGTTTAGTCTGGGGAAGAGGAGGCTGAGGGGAGACCTCATTGCTCTCTTCAAATACCTGAAAGGTGATTGCAGTGAGAGCGGGGCTGGTCTCTTCTCACTGGTGACAGGACAAGGGGAAATGGCCTCAAGTTGCGCCAGGGGAGGTTTAGGTTGGATGTCAGGAAAAACTTCTTTACAGAAAGGGTTGTTAAGCACTGGAACAGGCTCTCCAGGGAGGTGGTTGAGTCACCATCCCTGAATGTGTTTAAAAACTGTTTGGATGTGGTGCTCAGGGACATGATTTAGCGGTGGGTTGTTAGAGCAGTATGGTTAGGTTGCTGTTGGACTTGATGATCTTGAAGGTCTTTTCCAGCCTGAGCAATTCTATGATTTTGTGATTCTCTGCCACTGAAGACAGTGAATCTCAACACTGACATAAATGTGAACACAATCAAGCTACTAGGAAATCCACACTGGAAACCAATTAAATACATATAGATTTCTTTCCAACACAAACACAGAATCCTAGAAAACAGTTAATTTTTACATATGATTTCATCATTAGCTGTGAATGGATACTGCGAAAATAAAAGTCTACCTACATTTCACAGTATATGAAACTACAGTCCTTCTAAAATTTGTTTTTGTTTGATCACAGAGTAGATCACACTTTCCTCAACTTGCAGTGGTCTAAAAATAGACTTCTTTTTCTCATCATCTTTTGAATGCTAATACGTAAGCAAGGGGAAAAAATACCAGTGAAAAGAAAATGAACAGACATTTCAGAAAGGTTTCAAAATCTGTTAACAAGTGGCCACCTCCCTCTAGAGCAGCTGCTGTATCCGTACTCTTTGTACATTACATTAAAATAAAACATATGGTGATGAGAGCTGGCAAGTAGCACTTCCTTCCCTGTACTTTCAGCTGAAAATCTATATGCCAAAACTAGTTTCCTTGAATTCTGTTCTTGACAATCCTTTGCAGAAGCTGCTGGCTGTTAAAACTTCATACTGTGCTGTATCTAAATGTATTATTTGCTGAAACCTGCAGTTTATAGCACCTGGAACACAAAAGTGCAAAAAGCACCAAGTGGTTACTTTTGAATAATTAACTATGAATCTCTTCACTGACTTGCAGAATGAAAATGCTTTCACACCATATGAGGGAAAGCCTCTGAAATGTGATTTGCAAAGTAAAAACTTTTGAATGCATTGGTTTTCCTGAGCTTGGTTCTACTGGGAAGAGATTGATCCAATGCTCTAATAAATAGTTCCCACTAACAATTGTATAATTTCAAATGTTTCTTCCACGTCTTTACATTATTTGCATAAGAATAGTATTTCAACTCTAAGTACATACTTTCATGTAAAACAAACTTCCGGCAGATGTTAAAAAAAGTTGTTATAACAATCAAATCGAAACAGGTCTCTAGGTCAAAGTATACCAACCCCAAAAGCAAGTATTGACTTAGTACTGAATTTGGATTTGAAAAGAAATTTTCAAAATTATTTCAATAGAAAATCGCTAGTAAAAATGGGTTAATAGAAAAAAGAAAGATAAAGGGAGAGCATGTCTTAGGAAAGTTCTTCAACTTTCAAAGCTACATTAAAAAAATTAAAAGGCTTTGTTTTTTTACCATAACACTTACTAAACTTCATTTTCTCATTGCCATTTTTGATGTAAGAAGTGAGAAACTGGCAAGTATCCATCTAGTCTTTTGAAATCAAAGTATTAGGGTTTCATATATTACATGAAGTCTTCATTTGCTTCAGGTTATGCTTTTCTGTTCTAGAATAATGATGATCATAAATGTACCAATTTTATTAAAATAATTAACTGACTTTGCTAGATTATCTCCTTATTGAATGTTCCATTTTATGTCTATTCACAATAGACAAACAGAGGAAAATACATTTTCCAAATTAAATTGTGAACAATTTCCATTCTTTACTTTACTCAAAGAAGCACAGAATAGCTGAGATTTGAAGGGACCTCTACAGGTCTACTTGTCTGACCTCCGTTCACAAGCAGGGCCACCTAGAGCCACTTGCTCATCACCATGTCCAGGTGGTTTTGAATACCTCCAACAAGGGAGAATCCACAACCTCTGTCAGTAGTCTGTTTCAGTGGCTCAGCCATCCTCACTGTTAAAAAGATTTTCTGTTGTTCAGAGAGAACCTTTTGAGTTCCAGTTTGTGCCCAGGGCCTCTTGTCCTGGACTGGGCATCACTGACAAGAGCCTGCCTCCATCTTCTTTGCATCCTCCCCTTCAGAGACTGATAGACATCGAGTGAGATTCACCTGAGTCTCCTCCAGGCTCAGCTGAGAGGTCCCAGCTCTCAAAGCGTTTCCTCATAGGAGAGATGCTCCAGTCCCCTCAGCATCTTTGGGACCCTTCATTAGACTCTCTTCAGTGAGTGGCAAAAATGTCTCTTGTACTGTGAAGCCCAACACTGAACAAAGCTCTCCAGGCATGGTCTCAGTGCTGAGCAGAGGGGACAAATCACCTCTTTCAGCTTGCTGGCAACACTTACCCTAAAGTAACTCAGGTCACCATTAGCTTTCTTTACTGCAAGACTTCACACTTTTCTGGGCAGACTACAACTTCCATATTAATTATCCACATGGCTAGGACAATACTTATTTAACCAAGTACAAACATTTTACTAGAATTCTTGAAAAATCCTTTTGTAGAGAAAAACAGACATACAGCATCCTGAAGATAAAATTCAGTACAAATAGCTGTCATCAGCTCTACACTGTCAAAATGTTATGAATTTACTTAGAATAAAATAAAAAAAATTACTTAGAGTATACTTAGAATAATAAATAGGTCTTTGTATCTTGTGCAGATTCTGATCCTTGGTCCTCTTGAGGACAGTTCTAGAATCAGATAATTAAGTGATGAGGAAGATCACAATCTGTGCACAGACTGGAATTTTAAGTAGTTTTTTACATGAAGGAATAGCAAGTTGACTCTGCCTCACATAGAGCACTGAAAACAACATGTTAAATTATAGATAATGGTTTCTGATAATATATTTGACATTCATAATCAGCACTGCAAGGTACAATCCTGCTGAAATTCAGTTAAAATAAAAAGTCAGTTTGAATTGAGGTCAGCATAAAGGGATTGAAAGAGAACTTTTAACTTCTTTGAGCTGCTTGCATAACCGTTTTGGCATCAGAAGAAACAGACTGAGCTAACCTTATGTACATTCTGATCTCACTCACTGGATTTAAAGCCCAACATTTAAAACTTTAAAGCTTTTATTTTTTTTGAATGGTTTAAGTTAGACTAACGTAAGTGTTCCCATTCATTTATGATGCCTGTTCATCAGAAAATGAAATTTCTCTTTTATACCTTCAATAGGATTTAAAATGCTTATACATTAAACCAACACAGCTTTCTTCCATTACTTCCTTTCAAACTCGAGCAGAGCATTTCAATTCTATCCAATTTCATCTAGATCCTTTAAAGATCCTGATTTTGATCAGTTTGCTCCAAAATACATCAATTTTTGGTTCTGTTACATAGTCATCATTTCAGAGCTTCTAATTCTACATACATTTGGGATTCAGTTTAGGCAGCAAAAAATGCGTGTGCACCTCTTAATATATATATACTGTGTATGTTCTGGAAGCAAAGGCTGACGATCTAGACAAACTAAACCAAAAGCACTTGAAATATATTTCAGCGGTCTCAAGAGAGATCAAATCTGAAGACTAAAATTAGAAATGTAAACAATATTGTTTAATAGCAGTTGTGCAGTTGTAAGTTGTTACTTAATACTAGTGGGCAGTAGAGCTGCCTTTTCACTGAACCACTTACTGCATGTCTCCTTAATTACTATCTGCTAAATGCAGCCAGCAGTATCACATCACTTTGCTCTCTGTACTACAGTAAAATTGTATATTGATATTGCATGTCAAGCCTAAATCAGGACTCTAAACCTGCTGCCAGCTCGAATTCTTTAAGCCACGAGATTGCCTCCACATCCCTCATAGTTATTGACCAGGACAAACTGCTGAGCTCAGCTGCACTTTCTGAGTAGAAGACAAGCAGTTTAAAAGACTCCCCTATGACTCATCAGACGTGAGCTGCACCCTTTAGCTGACAAGAAGCAGGCTCCTCAGATGAGTGACAGCAATGCCATTTGGCAGTGCCCCCCAGCACAGGACCCTATCTTGTTATTTAATCACCATTTAACTAACAGATCTGTTCAGACTTTCAAGCATTTTTTGACTCCTTACTGTATAGGGAGTAAGAAACAATATATCTGTGTAATACCTTCCTGCATCAGATTAGCATCGTAAGTATTTAACATTTTTTCCTATTCTCTGAGGACAGACCTTGAAATGCTAAAACCATTTATTTAATTAATGCAATACTGTGGTTTCATGTAATTCTCATTTCTAGCACTTGCGATGAATATAGATTATTCAAACAAAACATGATATAAAACTTGTGTATTTTAACATCTCTTGTTGCCTCAAATAGTAGCAATGCAATCATGTATTAAAAGGGGCCAGCAGTAATTATGTAATGCAGCAAGCAGCATGACATTTCCTATCAGCACAGCAAAGCTAGGAGAGCAGCAGTGATGTGGCTCAGTGAATAGGGACTCACGCTTGTTTCAGCTCACATAACAGGAATAAGGAAAAAATGATACTATCCATAAATTCCCCCAAGAGTGGTTATGAAAGACGAAATCATGCATGAAGAACAGACTGAAGGCTGGTGTGACAGCCTCTGTATTCCCTCTCTGATTGACTGTTACCCATTTTAACATACAAAGAGAGCTAATAGTTTGCCCTTAATTTTAATAGGAAATAATTAAAGTATCCTTTTTGTTTGGAAGATAAATTTACTTTTGATTCACTTGAACACAAAAAAATACAGGCAAAAAGATACTACAGCAAGCATGAAAGTTGTTTCTTCTTCACACTAGTTAGAGGTAAAAGATTGATATATCAGTCCATTTTTCACATAAATACAACATACTTGAGGCAGAAAGGTACTAGTCTTTGCTTTGGGAGAGCATCTAGTCCAGTGCCATTTCCAAAACAGGTTCAACAACAGCAGGTTGCTCAGGGCTGTGTCTAGCCAGGTTCTGAATGTCTCTAAAGACTCTTTTGGCTTCCCATTCCAAAGAGTGACTATCCTGACTGTCAAGTATGTTTTCTTATGTTTAAATGAAATTTTCTATTTCTGCGTTCTCTCATTACCTATTTTTAATCCTTTCACTGTGCACCACTGAGAAGAGCCTGGATGAACCTTGTTTACAGCCTCCCATCACAGACACATTTGGACACCACATTACAGTGTAAAAAATGAACTCTTAATAATCATGAATAACACTACTGAATAATAATACACTTATCATTAGGACACTGTAGCCTCAGTGTTGCCAGATTAAAGTGAATCTTAAGACTCTCTTTTCTCCATGTTTGCCTCAAAACAGTCTTAGTATATTTATTATATTATTAGATCTTATTTGTCTGTATGAAAATCCTTTCCTACCGTTATTGATCAAAATCATTCATATCTTATAACAAGATACAATAATTATATAATCAATTCAATTATAATCTAATTGAATTAAAATTTGACTCACAAATTTTGAAAATAATGCATTCAATTTCCAAATCTGAGACACTAAAGTCTCCACTCTTGTTCTTTTGTGCTGTCACATTCACAGGGAAGTGGCAATTGTTAGATTTATAGCAGTGCTATGCCAGCTTTGTTTAAACACAAAAACTGTTGACAAGTAACCTATATAATCAACACAACAATTGTTATTAACTAACTTTAATTAACAACCAATTTACTTTAAATATGGTCTAAGTACAAGGTTTCAGTTAATGCTAGCTATTAAGGAAAGATGCAAGAGTATGCTTCTCCCCTATTAAGAACATCTTCAGAGCACACAGCTGAGTGAGCAATGTGCCATTTCTAAACCAAAACTCGGCATAATTAAGAACAGATTAACAGATTTCATAACTCTCCAATAATTTGTTCCACAATTTTGGAAAAATTAGCTATATTTTCATGACTGACAAACAAGTTGAACGTTTTTCTTCAAATGCAAAAGAGAAATTGCACTTAATTGAAGAGCTGTAATTGGTACCTCCATAATGACAACCAAGCATCTGCTACCTTGTTTTAGATCTATTAAACTGAGGGCTTACTCTGTGCTGGTATTAGACAGGTTTCATGAATCGCATGAACAGTTGCAGACACGGAAAACAGAAACAGGAGACAAACCACATTATGCTGAGTTTATCAGACAGTGAGAATTCAATTTCAAGGGAGCTTCTGCAATGCTATTTTCAAATTAGAAAAAAATACTTGGGAATTGTGTTTTAGCCAGTATCAATAGCATTGATGCATGCCTTCTAAGGCAAGAACCTCATTTTTCAGCTTTGAGGAAGGAGAGAGATATTTTTTTTAGTTTAACAATGATCTCACTAGCAACCATCCATTTAGAAAACGTCTTTTGAGTAATTTTGATACGTGCTGTAGTAATCTATCAGCAGTTTTTTCCCTGGAATTACAAGGCTTTCTCTCACCAAGGTTGTCTATGAAAACCCTACTCAGTGCTTCTGAACATGACATCATCAAAATCCCCGTCAGTCTTCCTCCCTTTAAATTAGGTAATAAGGAATTAATGAAAATTATTATCTCATGTGTAGTCTGAAATGCATCACCATCTAATCCATGGTATCTTTATATGTACTCTTTTTAATTGGCATAACCTTCTCCATGCCTTCTACTAATTCAAAATGAAAAGAGGGAAAACTAGTTGTGTGTTGTAGACATTAAACCATTGTTTTAAGCTGATGTATTAGCTGAAAAACCCTCACTAGAGAACTGTGATAAGGATCACACTGTATAAGAACATAATAATCACATGGCCTTTATATTTAAACATCAAAAGCTTTACTTTCAAAAAATAAATAGCTCTATTTACAGGTGCCTGGTTTGTGCCTGCAGTCTTTATCAAAACTTATAAATCTTGCCAATACTGAATTTTCTACCGGCTTTTAAATAAAGCTCAGATGGGAAAACTGAACTTTCAGCAAGACCAAACCAAAGCAAAAATCAGCCTTAATACTCACTTTCTGGTTGCAGCATAAACAATTTGAATAGTTTATGGAACTGAATTTACCAATTGTAAAGCAGATCTACCCACATAAAACATAAAAGGAAGTTTTTTTTCACTTGACTTAAGCTACTGATTATAGCGTATCATAATTACAGATGATGTCTGTCAATAGTACTCATTTCCAGAGTAAGGAAAAGGGTTCCTCAAGCATCCATTTCTAAATAAGTCTGAAAAGACCAGCAACAGCTATTCTGTTTATCAAACAAAATGTACTTATCCTCTTTAAATCTATACTTGCACGAATCAGCTGAAATTATTTTTAAATTGGCTTCGGTTAGTTAGGGTTGTTGTTATTTTTTTTGTTAAGCAAATGCATGAATTCAAGTGTATATAATACATTATAGAAATGCTTATCTAATATTTTCTCAGAGGGATTTTTTTGCATGATTGGTGGGGTAACGTTTGATATACATTATAAATTCCATCCTCTGGCCAGTTCCTCTCCAGGATACCATGAATGATGCCTTTGCTGGGCAGAACAGCAGACTGAGAGACTGCAGCCAATTTTCATCTGATTGTTCATTCAAAAGGAAATGGTAAAGGAATGATAGAGAGCTCGAACATCTTGTCCTTTCTTATAAGAAAATTCTCTAAGGACAACTTGTCTCTCACCTTTTAGAAATATAACTAGGATATCAGCACTGAACATGGTCAATCCTTCTCCTTTGGAGTGAAGGGAAGTGTAAAGTAACTTAATTCTCTGCTCACTTGAATAAAAAGTGGAAACCACAGAAAAATAACACTGATAAAAGAAAAATGCAGTGGAACTTTTTAACACACTCAACACTTTCATCCACTACTATGAACAATGAGCTACATTTGCTGCCCAACACTCATTCATGATTTCCGATGGATTTAAGTGCCATAGTACCTTCCTAAAGAATTGCCAGTAGCCAGCCATACTCTCACTATGTTTGCTTTTACAAATGAGACTGATTAGTAATAGTACTTTCTTTGAAAACAATTCCAGAAGTTTTAAAAACTTCCTTCTAGAAGCTTGATTTTCCCATGCAAAGTGTCTGCCAAAACAAGTCTGTCATTTCTTCAGTGATGCTAGAGAACAGTATAGTTCTGAATACATTAGAATACTCATGGAATCTTTTGAAAACCTTTGGCGTTTCATCTGCTGGACTCTGCAAAAAGGACTTTATGTAACATTCGGGGAATAAAAAGACAACCTACCACGTACTGCATAGTATATAATATATAATCATGTAACTTCTATACTGACAAGAATTAATGCTGTATTTCATTATGAAACATTATGTGGTGATTCATCTTGTATTGTTTTTAATAAGCCTTTTTGTGCATCGTTGTTTGCTTATAAAACCACTGCCACTTTTATAAAGCTGGTATTAAATTATCACATGTGAAATTATTGCATTTCTGTTCCTGATGATAAGGAAAATCAACATTAAAACAGATTACAGAATGTGGAAGTAATCTATTTCACAGAATCAAGATGTGCCTGAAGTATGTGGTTTTCATCCATTCACATAAAAACAAAAGCTCTCATCAAGAAAATGTGCTTTCTGATAATATCCCTTACACAGTGTTAACAGTGAGTTCTAGCCAGTGTTATTAATGAGCTCTGAAGCGTGATGATTATATCAGGGGGTATCATAGGCATGAAAAGAATGATGCGTTAGAATCATTCACTGTGCAACCCATTTTAATAAAATAATATTTTTTTAAAAGGGTCCTAAAAATGATGAGACAACTATGAGCAGTATTTACATATCTAGATGAAAAGACTTTGTAATACCACGCAGGAAGGGGGACTTGTAAAGCCTGCTTTCATCTACAGGTATGTTTGGAAACAACTGGCATTTATCTATATAAGTGAATCATCCTGCACCAGTGCAAGAACAGGGGAAAATAAGAACATGAAGGTAACATAAATAACGTAAAAGAAAATCCTATGCAAGATAATGGAAAAACAATACATCACAACAAGTCCAAAAAACTCATGTATTCATTCTCATACAATTAAACGGAAAAAAGAGAAAAGAAAAAAAAAGCTATCATTCTAGTAACAAAAAGCTTTCAAGTGACTGTCAGTCTTGTTTATAATCTTGCAGTGATTAATTATCCTGACAGGAAAAAATGGAATCTGCAGTTATCCAATTGTGAAGGCAAACAAGGCCAGTGTGAATAAGGTTTTATATATCCCTGCTTAGGATGAAGAACAAAAATAAATTATTTCAACTGTATCATCAGCTTTTAGCTAGTGTATCAGGCTACACTGTACAGTGTAGGACTATTCATCCATCTTCTCTTCCCATATGCTTGTGTTCTTAAGGCATGACAGTGACCTTTGATAGAAAAGGAGATAAGGAACTAAGGGAAAGACTTGTCTGCACTCACAGTCTGTCTATTGCCAGGTTCCTTCACAACTATGGTTTACTGCATAAGCAGCACTCAGGAGAAGTAACTGGCTGTATGTGAGCGTATCTCACATCCTCTGCATACAGCCTTTCAGCCATACTGGGGGGAAGCCTGCCTTGCCTCTGCCAACCCAGCCAGAAATGAAAAAATCCATCCTTCCTCAGAGGGTAGCAGTGTCAGCAGCAGATTTACAGAATGGCCCTGCTCTGATCCCTGCTCCCTAATCCCGCTTTGCTTAGGTAAATCCACCCCACAGACAACTGTGAAGGAGCTTTCTGTACGGCTGATGCCATTCCACACCCCCACAACTCCCAGAAGAGGAGGCTTCATTGAAAATGCTCCCTGCTTGCAGGACAACACTCGTGCATCCTGACAGCACAAAGTGATAACTCTGTGGTAAGGGATAACATGTCCTGTTCCTTACACATTCCCCTAGTCTTTTCTAAACACAGTTATCTCAGTTATCAACTCAGCAGCTCATTTTGTAAGAAAAGTTATATTTGTACCTCATATTATATAAAACTTCAATGGCAAGCGATGTGTGAAGATCATTACTTTCTGCTAATTACCATTCCTACAGCAGAAACAATTAACTGCATGATCTATTATCTCTAATAATTATTATTTACACAGCAAATGATATGCATGCTGTAGGTTGTATTTTCCTATCTGGATTATTCTGATAAAATGTTTACCAAAAAAAGAGTTTTATTGAAAATATGAAGAATTTTTTTTTTAACAGACAGAAAGATACTTTGCCTGCAAAGTCCCATTACCTAATCTATAACACATACCTACATTATGTATTTGCCTAACACTCTGCAAACAAAATATAGAAATTGCAATGAAGGAATACAATTCACCTATAAAGATAAATTTATTCTTCTGAAGTTAAAACTCTTAAAGATATACAGATCTGTAGAAATCAATTCAATCTAATTTCCATCAAATCACATCAATTTTTAGAAATAAATATACAGTGCAGTGCACTTTCAAAATGGGAAGAATGAGAGCTGGAAAAACATTTTTATTGTCTAAGCAATCGGTCTGTCGAAAAGACAAGATCAAGGCTGTAATAGTCTATAAAAGTGAATTTCATGGTTCACTTGGAAATAGGGAGCTTTAAATTGAGCAAGGAACCACCCCCTCCCATACCATCACTCACCAGTAAAATTCCAAACTCCTGTAAGACTTTGTGTTTTCTTTCCTCATTTACCCAATCCCAATCACCACTGCGTGGCATTTGTACAACATTGTAAGAGACAGTTTCTGGCACTGCTATCTGAGAAGTAACTTCGTGTAAGTAATACTGTTTATTTTCCAAGTCATTTGTGAGATTGGCATTAACCTTTTAATTTTAAATGCATCAAATGCAGCATTTAGCTAGAGACTGAGAAATGCTCAAGAGAATGTTTTAATGCCATCACCTGAGCACTTAAGAAACAAGAGGATAAACAGTTTTCACAAATTTCTGCTACCAAGACAACATGCTAAAAGCAGCCAACGACAGATTTACATTCCCAGTGTACTCCAGAAACAACAAGAAGGTCCAGGCCCTTTGCTTCTTGTTGTCTGCTGCAAAGGCAGCTCACCAGGAGCCAGTCCCCAGTGCCATCACATGTGCTATGTTACAGATATTCATCCCAGGTGTTTCTTACTGTTTACTGATTTCCAGGACTATTATGCAAGGTTAAAACCCTTCAGAGATCCATCTTCACACAAAATGGCTGCAAAACAGCACTCCTCCTCCTCCACCCGACTCAGTATATACTGAAATCCTGACTCTATCTGAAGGTGGAATGTATTTTTGAGCATTGCCGGAGGAAAGAAAACCATTATAAGGGATGATCTCTGCTCAGACTGTCACCAAAATTAACTGAAATCCCTCCGTTCCAAAAATACTCATCCAAACCTCTCAGCGGACAAAGCTCACAATTTCATATGAAGAAATTGTGATGCAGGAAGGTAGGGAATGCCACACAGCACAAAGGGGAGCACGCTGACTGCACCACATGATGTAGGCAAACTCTCCTGCTGCTGTGGTCTAACCAGGGTCTAACCACCTTTTTCCCTTATGTTCCAGATTTACCCTTTCCCCTCTCAATGTGCCCTCATTGACATTCTGCTTTCTGGAGTTCACATCCTTTCCTTCGCTGCCACTCCTTCCCCAAACCTGATCTGCTTTCGTATATATAAGTCAACCCCGCCTGACAACAGATGAATGAATAATCATTCTCACAGACTTATTCAAGTCAACAGCTGGAGCTGCCAGTTATATTTGCTGCTTACTATTAATGGCAGGAACTACAGAAGGAATAATATAGAATTTAGGACACACCATTCACTCAATTTATCTTCTGTTTTTTAACCATTTCTGTCCCCATTCTTTCCTTATTTTTGCGTGTGTCTTTGTTGGTATCTGTTTTAACTTGGAACACTATGAGCAGTAACGGGAGAACTTACATATAAAATAAGACCTAACGTGAACATTCGAGTCAATTAAATGGCAATTTTATCTGTATTTCTTAGAGCAAGAAACAAGTGCTTATGAAGAGGTTCAAAAAAGACCATAAGTAAAAATGCTTTTCCAATTTTAACTACCATATTAACTAAAACTGTAGTACAAAGGATAAAAGCTATTTTCTCATAGTTCTCCTCTGAATAAAGAAAAGAATTCTAGTGACTCCCAAATGCAGTTTCATTGAGCATGACTGCCCTTGGCAAACAGCTGCAATAAAACATGGGATCTTTTGCTGCTGCCTCAGGAAATACAAATTCTGATATTTTCCATTGATAGGCATGGCATAATCTGATTTTTGGCTTTTAAGCCTGGTGTAAGAAATTAAATAATCTTTCTTTAATCGTTAGAGACTCTTTTTATTCTGTTCTGAAAACAAGACTTGACTTTACAGCAGAGATGTGGACCTGTTAGAGCATGTCCAGAACAGGGTAACACAAATGATCCGAGGGATGGAACACCTCCCCTGTGAGGACAGGCTGAAAGCTGGGGCTGTGCAGCATGGAGATGAGAAGGCTGCTGGCAGTCCTGACTAAGAAGGAAGGGGACAGACTCTTTAGCAGGGTCTGCTGTGATAGGACAAGAAGAAATGGTTTCAAATTGAAAGAGGGGAGATTTAGATTGGATATAAGGGTAGTGAGGCACCGGCATAGGTTGCACGTAGAGGTGATGGATGCCTCACACCTGGAGACACTTAAGGTCAGGCTGGATGGGGCTCTGAGCACCTGACAGAGCTGTAGGTGTCCCTGCTTATTGCAGGGGAGTTGGACTAGATGGCCTTCAAGGGTCCATTCCAACTCATATGATTCTCATAGTCCATGATAATTCTCAGCAGGAGAACAATACATTAATTACCTATGATTCTGTATAAATACACACACATATATGTACCTAGAGATATAGAAGATTAGGTCTGTGCTATGTAAGATAAGAATTAGCTGTAAGCATCTACTATCAAAAAGACAAGACATTTCCATCTTCTTTTCACTCCCTGATAACTTTATAAATTAATCTGGGGAAATTTAGGGAAAAATCTACAAACTAACCTACAAATTCTGGGGTTTTTTGTAGGCTTTCTTTTTATCCATTAAGTAACTTCCAAATCATCCATGTTCCTGAATACAGCTTTAAAACTTCCAAGAATGCCTTAACTGTATTGAAATTGATTAAATTATGAAAAGTAAAGGGGAATGACCGTGAATTCTGTTGGCTAAATAGTATACACATTATACACATAGTACTTACATGGTATATACATTATATGAACAGCTTGTACATATATATTATTACTGAGAATTTGTTTCCATCATTTAAAAAATAAAACAGACAAGATGTATTGAAGCATTCGTTTCTTTCAAGCTGGGTCACAGAACACTGCGACTCAGAAATTATAAAATGTCAAAAAAGACTTTATGTCTCCTGAAATAAGCAGAATGAGTTGGAAACCATGATGTACTTGAAAAACTATAATCTTATTGCTATCAAAAAAACACGGTGGGATGATTTGCATAATTAGAATAAAGAATAACCTTTAAGAAATAACCACCACCGAGGGCTATAAGATTTTTAGAAGGGATAGGCAAGGTAGGAGGGATGAGAGAGTTGCCCTCTATGTCGAAAAGTGAATATACTGCAAGGAGCTCCCTCAGGAACAGGTTGAGGACCAGTGGATTTAGAGTAGGAATAGGAGCAATGAAAGACAGCTGGTGCTCAGGGTCTGCTACAGGCCACCTGATCAAGGGGAGTCTGTTGATGAGGCCATGCTTCAGCTGCAACAAGCTTCCAAATCAGGTCTTTAAATTTGATGTTTTTTAAAGCAATTTTATAAAAGCAAAGTAAGTGTTGTACGTCACATACCTCTTTGATTTTTGATGGGAAGCCGTCTCCCAACAACCTAGATAGCTGTACTACTTCTGGATGCAAATATATTCCTCACAAATGAAAAGAATCCTTCCACTAGCCACTACATCCACGCTCTCAATACCCACAGTAGAAGCTCATTTATTCCTGCAAAGCAGCTATTGTGCTAAAACCTTATTCTCAGTTACTTTTACCATTTCAGTTCTGTAGAATGCAATTTCTTCTTACAGCTCCCATGTTACGGGTTACCTACCTGTTGTGCCAGCCTCCCTCCACCTCTTTTCTCCAAGAAAGTATGAATTGTATTCACTCCAGTATTTCTGCATCAGACAATTAGTTAAAAGAACTGTTTATCCTTAACAATAAAACTCTGTGCCAAAATCTCTTCACCTGCTTTCAGTACGACATTAGAGATTTAGTTCTACTTATTTTAACAAGATCTTTCATTGTATAGGCATGAAAAAGTAATTACAAAAGGTAGTAAGGTGAATTAACACCTTCCTTTTTCTCCTTGTAAATATAAATGGCTGAATCTGTGTTGCAGTCCCATCCTGTGGCTATGCTGCACATACCCCTACAACCAGCCTGCGTCCTCAACATCATTCTCCCACTGACAAATCTCCTTCCCAGGGAAGCTCATGGGAAACTCCTGTTGCGCCTTGCTGGGAATATATCAGGTTCTCAAACATACAGCCGTGTGAGTACAGGTCTGTAAGAGTGTACAGTGAAGAGTCTCATCTGGGGCTGTGGTCAGAATGTAAGTGGGAGTTTGGGTGCTGGCAACCTTGGTAAATTTCACTATTTACTTAGAGGCATGTTAGTGTCATAAGCAGGTGGTTTTGTGCTTTACAATAAACAGGAAACGCATTGCTTCCTTTGTTCTGACATCAATAAAATTGTCTTTTTATTATTGTTCATCACCTTTGTTTTATCCAATAAAGCCCTTTTTGTCTAAAAAGCTGTACAAGGTCTCATTCATTAGCTAATACTTACCCAAGGTAAACGTTTACCTCATTTCGTAAGTTAGCAGAAGCTGTGGAAGGCAGTGAATGTTCTGCATTTTCCTGTTACATTTCTGCCTTTTCCTTCCAAAGCTTCAGTAAAAGGATGTCAATACACTATGCTGCCATACCATGCAAATGCAGTAAATGATGCTCCAGATCCTCAGAACTGAAAACAGCCCTCACTGTGCTGATATTCACCTAATAGAAGCACAAGAAGCTTTTTTTGCTCCCTAGGCAGCTATCAAGTACCCACTGAAATGCCTGTGTTAGATTATTACAATGACTGGTTCAGCCAAGTCCACTGATACTGAAAATCCCTCAACTAAGTGTTAGACATGACCTCTTTTTAATAAGAACATGTTATACCCATCCGGCAAGCATGTCACCTTTGCCCTGTGACAGATTTCAGGAAATTAGAAGAAGAATGAGCAAATAATAAAGAAGAATAAAGAAAGTAATGCTCTGAAATAAGGCCTCCTATTTATTTCCATGGAAACTTTAAAAGCTACAAAGAGCACAATAACACTATTTGATAGAGCTAATTCTCAGCTACAAAACATTGTTTTTCAGCATAGTCATCACCTTTAGCTATTCATTTGCACCAGAGATGAACAAGAAAGAGCCTCCGTGCTGCACTCATCAAAATCTGCAGCAGCAGAGGTGACCCACTGTCGCTATTGCCACTGTTGAAACGGCACCCACCGCCTCACTGTGCTCACATTCACTGTTTGGTCTCCATAAATGTTCAGCAAGTGTTGGTGAATATCAATGGGTGCTATTTTTTCTGCATGGAAGAAGAATTCATTGACACCTCTTTGGTTCATACCCAGTTCCACGTCAGACACCATTTTGTCAGACTGCCCCTCTGCTGCCATTTCTCTTGCGGTAGCAAAACATAATGGAATACTATTGGGAAGGTTCAGCCTCTACTGCCATACTCCCAACATCTGCATCTGACATCATGGGCCAACATAATAAAATAGGAGACATTACTTTCAGAGCAGCCCTCGTACTTTTCTAGAACTGTACTTATGCACACAAAAGCTCAAATCACTACTTTTGGTATTTGGAGTCTGTACTTCATTATTGCTCCATGATATTCAAGGTCACTGTGCTTTCGAACCAAGTGAAACTGAAGTATACCCAAAATGTAAATGTTGTTTTCAGAGCAAGAGCTTACAGCCCCTGTCACAGCTTACCTCCAAAAAATTATGAAGTCCAATTTTTACGTTTGCTAGTTACATAAAACAGCAATATTGGGGGAAACAAATGCTTTCTGGAAAACAGCTTCACAGAAAGAGCGTAAGAGCAGCACTGAAGATGCTCAGAGACTAACAGAATGCAAAAACAGCTCAATCATTTAATCCTCCAAAAGCATTAGAAAGAACTATACATAACGATGCTATTGTTCTGTTAGAATAATTTCTTTTTAATTTCTCAGGGAACTTCAAATCTTTTTTTCCAAGCAGCGGTATTATTTTCTTTTTATATTTTTATCAGTGGTTCAATTGCCCCTTAATCAAAAGATAATGCAAGACGGAACATCTCTCATTCAGCAGAGTGTATAGGTCCTGTCTGTGATCACTCTGAACAGAAGTTCACGCAATGCACAATTTACAGTGTACATGTAACTAGATTACTGATAATAGAATATGTAAAATTCAGTCGTTATGACATATTCTCATATGCCCTTTGGGTCTGAGCTGATACTCACAATTTGATTATATGCGCTCCAAGAATGAGTGCACAAGCATTTGTTCAGTATTAACAGTTAGAAAAATAATTCTGCACCCTTCATCCGACTCCCCTCTGTATTTATTTCTAAATTGTAGTGAATAAGGGCTTTGAAACAATACTTTTTATCTTAAACTTTAGCTTAAGCTTGCTATCACAACCAATTCCTCTGATACTGGAGTAGTCTCCTGGGGTCCACACTGCAAGGTTTGACCTTATGATGCTGTTATAATAGCTAAAAAATAACCACTAATTTTATACAGATAATTTCCAGTAGTCATCTGATATGCATCCAGAACAATGGTGATTTCCAAAGAATAAATGGCTACATTTATTAATTTTGCATAGAATTGATCTCTGTGCAAAGGCATAAAATAACTGGAGTAATGAAACATTGACTCCTTCTAATGGGCACACAACATTCCTTTCAGTGAGAAGGAATGATTCTAGCTAACAGGAAAGAAAATGTAAAACAACAACAACTATAGTGACATCACAATGAAATTTTAGAACTAATCTTAACCAGAATTTTTTCTGTTAAATGAAACTACTGCCACAGGAGAGAGGATATTAAACATATATATTATAGATGCAACCCTTTGGAAAGTGGTCTCGTATCTTCCCACATCTTACTCAGAAAGCTAAGAATTCAGATGAGAGTCTGAACCAGCATGAAGTTGAACACAAACACCTCTTTTCTGAGTTTGATCTCAAGCATTCAAAACAAACAGCAAAATGTCTTACTCCGCCAGCTGCACCTACCTGAACTAGCAGGCTGCCTGTTCTGTGCCACCTCAACTCTCAGAAATGAACAAGTTCTGCCAATGCTGGCAACATTCTCTCAAAGCCCTACCAGTGCTGAACTCCACAGTGTCAGCTAGAACTGATACTGGCGACTAGCAGTTACACAAACACAAATGTCCATTTGTTAATTCCAGTGTGTGTGTTGAGGTAGAGTTTGGTTCCATTTCAATTCCTGCAGGAGGAAGCACCTAGACTTACAGGGGTTGTAATTGTATGAACATAACTAAGCTGTATGTTCCTCTCTCCAACAAGCAAATGTTAACACTCATTTATGAAAGCGTGCTCATCAACAGCAACATATTCCTGCTAATTTTCAAATATGTAAATTAGAGTTCAAGTTTTTTGTGATTGTGTTTAAAAAAACTGCTGAACTACTTATAAAACGGTATGAGGTGCATATATGATGCAGCTCAGCTCATTATCAATCTGTAAAATGGACAGTACATAAACTCACAAGCTAGAAAGGTATTTGAGCTATGATATTAAGTTTGACCTTTCAAAGAAAAAATCTATTGGAATTGCAAAAGTTTTCAGTCTCTTATTAGCCATATACAGAAAAGTCTAATGGTACAAGCCACCATGATTTTTCCATTTTGTCCTCCTTCAATGAGTAAATAAAACACTTTGGGTCATAACTCACTTGAAAATATAATGAATAAGGACTATTAACTTCACTGATTTAACCAATCTCATTTGTCTTACTGAAGGATGAACTGAAGATTCTCAGACACACAAAAATAACTTTACACATAGGAAGCCTCAATGAAAACCAGTTTTCTGAGTAAAGAAACCCGCACACAGATTGGACCATCCCAATCTGCTGGTGGTAAAAGTTTTTAAAATACAGCACGGTCTTGTATATGCAAGTACAATCCTATTCTCAAAAAAACGCCCACATAAATATTTTTACAGCCTCTGCTCTCATTGTGAGGAATTAACAGCATTTAACAATTCATGCGGGATCTTAAGGAATAAATAATGCTTTAACAAGTGATGACTCCTTCTACCATGTTTCATCGTACTGATAGAAAAAAAAAACTACTCACCAGAATTTTTGTAGTGTAAGCGCTGTTGATGGCAATTGCATTAACCAGCAATTCGAGGGTCTTAGCAGGGACAGAATCAGGGTCAGGGATCTCTTTGTAGTGCACATCACCGATATAGGCTTGGACGACTGTCATCCGGTTGGTTGTTAGTGTCCCTGTTTTGTCAGAGCATATGGCTGTAGCATTGCCCATCGTTTCACAGGCGTCTAAGTGGCGGACCAGATTATTATCCTTCATCATTTTCTGAGAAAAAGCAAAATAAAGTAACTTCAAGATTTGCTTTGATAAATCTTGTACATCAGTCATACAAAGGAAAAAAGTATGTATCTTGTTCACTAGCGTGTAAAGCTCAATCAAAACTTTGTGTCCAGTAATCAGTGCACTATTTACAGACAACCAAGCAGTGACCATCCCTGAAATAATTTTTTTGATCAAATGGAATAGTCCCATCCTTTTTTCATGGATTTATATTTTAAGGAACAGGTAGAACAGCAAAGATTAGCTAAAGTACTTGAAATACTGAAGATAATAGGATTTTAAAAACAGTATAATTATAGCAAATATTAGAAAACTATACCATTTTATATATTTACTTTTGTTTTTCTTTTTTCTTACAGCTAAACAACTAAACCTAGAGATCAATCAGGAATACTTAGTAGCATAAATTAGGTTACCTAGGAATTCAAAAAGTGTATATGCACAGAATATGAATGGCTTTTGAGAAGCTATCCTGTAAACCTATTCACATTTCTTTATTTTGATCTTGTAAAGTCTAGTCAAACTTTTTAGCCTTTATTTAATACCATTTTCAATGCCTGTGTTATCTTGCAGTGCACAGACTGACTACACATCTTGCAAATCAACCAAACCAATATAATTAACGACTTAAAAAATCCACCACCATTCCACAGTGCACATTTTTCACAAGATGCACAATCCTCCTGGAAGCATACGTTGCCCTTATTCAAATGTTTTCAATATTAAAAACTTCTGTGCCCAATCACCTGACCCTTACTTTCAGAGGAATATCTTACACTCACAGGACGTAGTATCACCAGCTGAAGGCAAATATGTATTTGTTTGATACTGCACGCGTAGTTATACAAGGATGGATGTGCTGCATGTATTGTGTGAAGGGCATAAGGAGAATGGGAAGAGATTTTTAAAGCAGTTACACTCCTTACTGGCAAAATCACGTAGCTGAGGTCTGCTCATTTTTTCCTAAAAAGATTTGACTACCTATAAATCAAGGTATTCCTTCATAATGTTCATATGTTATTTACCTGCTAAATGGAAATAAACTACAGAATTTTCATCTGGAATTGCTAGAATGTCTATGTAAGGCCCATCTGAATAAACTGCCAAAGCAATCTGAGAAAACGCCTACATAGACAATAGAGTAATTCACAAATCCAGGATTTTAATCTTCTTTAATTTCCTGACAGAGTCATTTACATTGCCCAAAACCCAATGTAACCGCATTTAAGAAGAATTCTACTTCCTTTGAAAAAAAATCCCGAAAAACTTCAAGTCCTTGTCAAAACTTTTTACTATTGCAAAAGTAAGTTTGAAACCAAACTTAACCTCTATTAAAAGCCTACTCTACTCTCAAAGTAAGCCCTGCTCAACAAATTCCTGGTAACTGTGTAAACTAAGCAGGGATTGCTGTTGTTTGAAGTTCCTGCACTGTGCAGTTTTAAAGACCCGAGTTAGCATACAAACGCATTTTTACTTTTGTCAGAAGTACTTTCGAAGTAACACATTAAAGAAATTTTTCATTATATTTTCAGTGACATTAATTCACAGGCCAACTTCAGTCAAACCTGATAAAAGCTGAAGGATAACCCACTAGCAAACTCAACAGAAAAGTATTTTTCTCCAATAATTATTTGAATGTTACTTACCTTTACAGAATAAGCCAAAGAAATAGTGACAGCAAGTGGAAGACCCTCGGGGACAGCAACCACAAGTACAGTAACACCAATAATGAAGAATTTAACAAAATACTGAACGTAGACGGGAGTGCACTCAGGTAACCACTGTTTCTTTTTCACCACAAAGGTGTCAATGGCAAAATATAGTACCAAAATGATTACAGTGATGGCAGACATCACCAAACCTGTAAACAGAAATAAGCAATTACTACACAGTTAAAAATATATGCAATTAGAAATTCATATCTGAGTTTTATATGAAATTATTTTCTCACTCTTCATGAGAGTTACTACCAGTACAAATAATGAAGAATTTTATAATGTAGAAGAAAATGTTACTATAATACATTTACAGCAAAAAACATTATTAGAGTAAGCTTACAAGAGCCACACATTTTAATGAAGAGGGAAGTACTCCATTCTACAGAGAGCTAGATGCTGCTACAGTAATTTCTAAGCACTATCTCATTGCTGTCTTTAACTTCATAGTCAGTCTTGAGTTCTGCTGTTGCTAAAGCTAAGTTTTTCAAGTTTAGCACATCACTATTCCGTACATAATCAAACTTCAGTTCCTCATCTTTCTTTTAAAATACATTTCTCTTAAGAGGCTTAAGAAAAGGAGCCTCGTCTTGTAATTTGCTGTTATCTGGAATATTTCAGAGGCGTCCAGTTGAATACAGTGATGAGGTAATATTGCAGAATTGTCCATCAAACAGTTATTTTATTGGTCTTCTTGAAAATTTGATTAATACTAATGTTTCCAAGGATTTCCTTTTCAAAGGAATATATGCAACTAGTACGTATTTTTGTAAGGAGAGGGCTCAAAGGCATGCAACACTGACAGTATTCCACTAATATTTCACAGAAGTCACAAAAGATCCTGGCTGGGGACTAAATGTGCTCTCTTACAGACTATGGTAAGATAGCATTTCTCCTGCACAGTTTTGTTCCTGGATTAAAGTGGCAAATAAAATCTGGTTTCTTTTAGAACATCTACTTTGCCTTGTTATTGTTACTCTTCGACATGCTCTGATGAAGGGGGTAAGTCTGTTTTTCAGAGTAAATTACTTTCTCCCTAATGAGATCATGCAGTAAAAGGAAGATACTGTGAATTCTATGTCTTGACTGAAGTTATAAATAAACAAATAAATAAATAAGGTAAATAAAAGGATTTTAAGGTTGACAGATATTGATGACCCAGGGAGACCACTGCTTAATGCCAGGGTAAAGAAAAATCTACTAAAACATTATATAGGGAAATCCTTATGACAACTCAAGACGTTCCCACAGATTGCCCAGCACAGAAGAAAAAATAAGACAAATGAGGTCATAATTAATTAATTTAATTCATATTACTTGCCACATTATTGTTAGATATATATAATTAGTTGAAAACTAAAAAGAGATGTAGAGAAAGTACTTAATATAGAAAAATACTTAATCTAAGAAGTTAATAATCACAAGAAATCATGAGGTTTTGTATCAGTGTGTACTGCTGTAAACAGTAAACAAAACAAGAGAAGCCTGAGGAAGGTGAAAGTGGGCAAAGCATGAAATGGAACTAAAGAGATATAAATGTAGATTCTGAGCCACACACTGTTCAGGCAAAAAGGCAGAAGTGGCATCTTGCTCTTCTGCAATCAAGCAAGGGTAATCAACTATAAAGGAATTAGAAGGAATAGTAGGGATAAAAATCAGACTGGTAAAGAAGGATAAAGGAGGTTCAACAGAAGATAGGAATCTGTTGTAGGACCACAGCCATATATCAGGATAGAGACCAAAAATTCTTTAATGCCACTAGAAAAATATAGCTAGCAAACATTACATCATTTTGAAAGATCTTAATTTTCTACCTGCAATGTTGGAGAAGTGCCACTTTTAACAGCATGGATCGGGTGGTATTGGACACAATAGTTAACAGATGCATCAAATTTGGATAGAAGGTGTGAACATGGATGTCAAGAGATAATAAATAGAATCATTTCAGAATCCATAAGAGGGAAATATTGTGAGGGTGACATTTTGAGATTATATTAGAGATTCTATAACTATGTACTTAGAAATTCTAAGGGAAGAGGAAATTAATATAATGTAATTACCGCACTTGGGAATATCAACTAAGCTACATTTCATTTTGATTCATATATTCATTACAACCCAAGTTGCCCAAAGCTTTCTGTTTCTTAATTGTTAAAACTGAGTTTTAGAAGATAAAAGAACTTCAGTACCACCAGCTATCCTCAGAACTGTACTATGACAGACCATTTCTAAATGTTGCACTAATAAAGCACTACTTTTTAAAGAATAATTTGTTTATAAGCCCTTAGTGCTTAGTAATAATATACTATTATTCAGTCAATTATCCCGTCATACCTGCTTTGCCTATCTGGACTGCCAGCTTGGTCAGCTTTCCCTGAAGAACGGATTTTTCTTTCTTGTGCATGTTGGATTTCTTCTTGTCTTTGTCATCTCCTTCTCCCCCCTCGGCACTCTTCAGTGGCTGCATCTCCATGGCAGCAGCCCCATCCTGCTGCTTGGCTAACAACGCAGAACAAAACTGTTACTTCAAAACTGTTTTCCATACCTTTTCTCTTAGTGATACTTACTGAATTAAACTAGCAACACTCATTATAGGAGCTGATAAATATAACTTTGCACAGAATTACCCTCTGCTCCCACAGCACACAGCTGCCCATGTGAGGACCCAGCAAGGTTCCAGCGGGACACAAATGTACAAGTGTACCCACATGCCCTTCACACAGGGGAATATGTATGTAATGCATCATTTGTCAAGTACCATGAAAACCACTAATTCTGGGTTGGTTTATTTGTTTACCACCAACAATATTCTGTATCATACACATATATATCACTTCATGTGTTGCAAAACACCTGGCAAGTAACAGTACCTCAGCACTGCAGGATTTTCTAGAATAGCAGATCTCAAATATTTTGGCAAGTTGACCGTCTATAATTCCCTAAATTTTGGTATATCTCATAGACTACAATTCAGACTTACGATCTTACTTTTAATTAAAACATTTTAACGGCAATGTGTTTACAGGGATGATCCATGCACCTGCTGCTCAACTCCATGGGCAGCTCAGTGACCAGTGCACCATAATTTGTGAACCACTATTCTAGAATAATACCAAACTTAAAAAAAAGTTTCCTTAGCATTCATCATCAGATTGCCTGATCTGACCTTCAAGTCAGACAGCAATACCATCATCATTCTTCTGTAAAAAACAAAACCAAACTTTAAGGGCTAAAGCATCCTTTCTTGAAAGAATGCTAATGCTAATACAAGGAAACTTCAATTTAGTATCAAAGAGAAGTAGATGCTCTTCAAAAGCAATGATGCCCCACAATTTATATATGTGTATATGTCTGTTCGGTATAGAACGGAAAGTAAATTAAACAGAATGAGATGAAACAGATCTGCTCAGGTTTGGCATTCATAAACAGTTTTTAGAAAATTACACTTATTTGACCTGGAAATGTAACTGGTATGTCTAACCTTAAACCTTACTTGTTTAGAATGACTTTATTTAATATTTCTGTACAACTAACAACTGAGTTTATCTGTTCTGTTTCCGATCCATTACCTTTGTAAAGATCAGAATTTTCCAAAAAGAATAAAATGTTGTAGTTTAATTTCCTTATTTAGCATAATCTAAAGAAACCATGATATCTGGTGTCTCTTATCTAATAAAAATGGAACTGTAGCTTCGCTTCAGAGGAAGCAAATTATTTACTTCCATGTCTTCCTGAGATTGTATAGAAAATAAACAACAGCTAACATTCTTAATCTTCCTTATCCTTATAGCATACTTTTACACTGCTAAATAACCCAAGGAATTACATTTCCTTTTGATATTATTTTATCTTCTCCCTACAAATAAAAATGTTTATACAACACCATTAAACATCAAAGTTGACAAGACATATCAAAAAGAGGGTTGGAAACTCACTAATGATACATAGCATACATAATTTGCACACAAAAATGAATTCAAATGAGCTTTGTGACATGAAAGTATCTTATATAATGATATCTTCCTCCTAAGAATCTGATACATCAAAATTCTATAAATTACAGTTTCTTTAGCAGGGCCATTTGTATACGTATGCAAAAAGCACAGATTTTCATTTTATTTTTCAACAGCATCTAACTACATGCTAAACATAAAATCCACAACCTGCTTAATAGGAAAGAAGATTACCTTTGTTCTGGCTGTTCTCCATATTCCCATCCTGCATTTTGCCTATATGATGAAAAATTTCAACAGACAACAGACAGTAAACAATCTTCACCCAAGACAACATGAAAATGGGAATTTAAATAAAAAGGGCAGACAAAAGTAATGACAGTGTTACAGATAGTAATTTATGATCGGTAGCCTTTGTTACATGTTTACTTAGAAGCATGGACAACATAAGGTGGATACATTAAGCATCTGCAAGTCAAGTTTAATGGTATAACGTAAAATACTAAATATCATTACTTTTTTTTTTTTTTTGAGCAAATTATGTAAGTAATGAGGGCAAAACTAACAGAAAGAATCCAGTGGAAAGCAGAAGTTTAATAATACACTTGAACTGAAATCTCAGACATCTACAACTCAATAAAACCACAGGTGAAAAATTGGCAAACACCAATATGACTTTCTTTACATCCACCAAAATTAAATGTTATTTTAGTAAATTAAGACAACATATAACTGTTAATATATATAAATGCATAAAAGTGTAAAATGACATACTATTTTTGCTATATTATTTAGCAAGTTACTCCTGTAAATATGAATGCCAGGTGATCATCCCATATTCTAATGTATTCTGAAGAAAGATGTCAAATATATCCGTAATTTTCAATGTAATAATTTAGCTACATTTAATTTTATCATATCAAAGCCATCATTTGTAATACACCATTTGAAGCTGTCTTTGAAATAAAAATGGCACAATGCCAGTTAGAGCACAGGAAACTCTCCTATTCAGAACAACTGGTAAGCAACTTCTAGAGCATTCAAAATTTACTGCTGGGATACATTGTGAAACTTTCACAGTGCTATAAAAATTAATCTCACAGAATAAACTATAAAAGTCCTGAAAGGATGACATCATCGCTTTCATTATAATTAAATCAGCATCGCAGTTAATTATAACGCCCAACAGAAAAATAATACTAAGGAAAAATAATAGTCAAAATATCTTCACAGGATTTTGACACATTCTAGTAAGAAATGTATCATAAGAGTTTGTTAAATAATAATAATAATAATACAGTAGCTAAGTTCTGCTCTTCAGACTTCTCCTGATTACAGAGCTGATGCTAGCATGCACAGTAAAGCAGCAGAAATTATGTTGCAACATGTATTAATTTTTTCACTCTATGCTGTGAAAACACAGTAGCAAAACTGACAGGCTAAGATGCATTTCTTACATGTTTGCATTTTCTGTAATTGGAAGATCACTGAAGACTCAACTCTCTTACAAAGAGCAAAAATGGCTAAAAAGACTGCAAATATATTACTATGACATTTCACCTCATATTTAGTAGCATGAGGCTACAACCACTAAGAAATTCTGAAGCATAGAATTACAGTACAGGAAAGGATGTTTTGCTAAATACAATGACCTCAGTATTCATCAGGATTACAGAATTATGCTGTTTAGCATGTCTATTTTTAGCTTTGTTCTCACCTTGGATGAAATATGATTTCAAAAAACAAGTGATACCCTTCTTCCAAAGACTTACATCTTGTCATAAGACACGAATCTATGACTATGAGCAAAAACACGTTTGTTTTCACGGTGAAATATGATCAAAATTTGTCACTTCATCTAAAAATTGCAGTATTTAAAAAAAAAAAAATACCCACAGTGCATGGCTGAACTCGAAATGTGCCTGACTGCTTTTGTCCTGCTCTTTCAGTTTTCTGAATACAATTCAAAACTTAAAGAGGTATAATTAAAGATTCTTCAACTAAAAAAATACCAAGACTTTCACAGCTGGCATAGAACACTGTTTTCTTTCTGAATCAAAGTATTTTACTATTGTCTATATTTGTTGTTTAATAGAGGTGAAATTATTGTCTTAATGAATTACAGTAATAATTCATCTACCCTAGCAACCTAAATATACAAGGACAAAAAAATGGACACTCATAACCAACAATGTAAACACACTTATTTAAGAAAAATATTCTAAACCTCTGTAGCTACTGCACTTTGGTTAATATTTCAGGGACTGCTAGGGGGAGTAAGGTGAGTTATTAGAACTAGTTATATTCAAATTATTTAGATAGAATAACAAAGAATAGGTAATTATGGTAAAGAAAATAATACAGTAGAGGTAAGTACATGATTTGGTTCCTCACACTCCCTGTAATTTCTTGAATCCTAAGTCTGGTTTGCATTTTGCTTTTACCTCATGAAAATTTCCATCTCTTTCCCTGGAACATACCCATGACATTATTACTGCCAAACTTCTTACTCTGAAAAAAGTAACCTCAGCAAAGAAAGACTGCCCTTTTACTACTGCAGCCCTTAACAAAGGAAGGATCAGCACGACAAAATAACAAACGCCTACTGCTGGTATTGGAAGTTACTTGTTCATTGGAGGAGCTGCTTGAAAATACACAGAGAAGCTATTCTAGTTTTATTTTTGTGTGCTGTGGTGGAGAGAAAAAAGAAAATTCCCCACTGATTTTCCAAGATGTCTCATCGTGCAGCAGAAATGAGTTACAGCTCTCTTAATGCCAACTCAGTTGTATTATGCAACTAGTGAGAGCAGATGTACATTGCAGAACTATATACAGGGGGAAAGTGACGTCAAACGTATTTGAAGTGAAAAATCAGGAATTCTTTCATGAAGTATGATATGAGCCCATGCATTACTGTAACAGAGATTAACTACAAAAGAATAAACCTGATTCCATCGTATGAAGTAGGAAGTTTAGATAATTCTTTTATGCAAAGGGATCTAGGAATAAGGCCGGCCAGTGATAAACACTGCTTTCTCTAAGCAAATCAAATTTTCAATAACCAAGCAGCAAATAAACAGAGGTTGCTGCTTCCCATATTTTTTTTAAAAAAACAACCATTTTATATTTTCTGAACACAATACTATAAAATTAGACGAATTTTCATGAATTATCATCTTTCTGTAAATTTGTATCCTTTTAAGAACTAAGTATATTTGTTGGATATGCATATATATATATATAAACTAATAAGACCAACCAACAATTATACATTTTGATTTCAACTACTAGAACTCCACAGAATGTGTAGCAGTTCCTTCTACACAGCAGGCAGCCAACAACAGCATGTGTCAGAAGCCTACACAACTTCATTACTGTAAGTTCAGGGACTGCACATAAAAAGTATTTTTTCTGGGTCAACTGTATATTCATAAGTAGGATATGAATCAATTTATTTTAAATTGTGATATGTTGATTTTCAGCTAACAAGTAATGGCATTTCCGGTGCTAAGCACTTATTCGAGTATATAATATTTTTTGTTCCTTGGAGGTATGTTCTACACAGATGTATAAGCCATTAGGTAAAACTGCTCATTTCCAGTTATACCTCAGGGAAAATTCTTAGACATTATTGAAAAAATTAGTTTTATCTAGACAGGAAAAAACGGTTACAAGAACTTGTTCTCCTTCTCTTAGAATGTAATTCTTTTCTTTCTCCAAAACCCCGCAAAAACACAGCTATGAGAGCTGCTCTGAAAGTAATGCCTCCTACTTTATTAAGTTGGCCCAGAATGTCAAAGGTGGATGTTGGTGGGATGGCAGTAGAGGTTGAACCTTCCCACCAATATTCCATTACATTTTGTTGCCATGTGACAGATGACAGCAGAGGGTCTAATTGTGGTCACTATGCTGAAAAATAGCGTTTTGTAGCTGAGAATTTGCTCCATCAAAGAGTATTATTGTGCTCTTTGTATCTTTCGTGGTTTCTATGAAAATAAATAGGAGGCATTTCTTTCGGAGTTACCAATGTATCTTTTAAGTATTCTCTAACTCATCATCACTGCTGATTAGAAAAATGCATAATATAAGCAGTAACCAGACTTGGGCAATTTCCCAGAGAATTTCAAAGCACTCAGATCCAACTGCGCTTGCAGTCTCAGCTCTTCTCTGAGATACTGTCAGAAAAGTTGATTTACAGAAAGTTTCTTCTCTCTATGTTGATCAAAGATCTGCAGAATTAATCTAACTGCCTTACCATGGGAAAGTTAAAAGCAGAAACACACTCTGTTGAATTATTGACGTCAACACTTTCCACTGAAAATAACTGAGTATGTATCTTTTCCTAACTATAGCCCTAAGATAAACAGGGATAGTAACTATTGTTTCTAATGGGAGAGAAGATAGAAAGTCTCACAGATACTTAACACACCGATTTAATATCCTTTGGCACTCAATTTCAAGTTCAGACTTTTAGACCAAACACAACAGATATTTGCCAGGCAATTAAATTGTACTGAGAGGCTGGGTTAGAATAAATTAAGACTCATTTCGTCAGCTTACTGAGCAATGGTTTTCATCCAGCAAAGCACTTAGGCAGATGCTTAACTTAGTGTTCAGCAACTGCAGGCCTGAGACTATATTTAATTCTGCAGTATCCAGTGGGACAGAAGGAGGAGATCTGCTAAGACTCGGTTCCGTGTGTGTGTTTGTTTTACGCACAAAAAAGCGTGTAAGAATTATAAATAAAGGAAAATGAAAGAGTCCCCATTAATTTCCTGGTTCTTAGTCTCTAAGAAACCTGAAATTGTGCTGCTGGAACTAGGATGGTCCAGGGATAAGAGACGGATGGGACCTGTAGGCAGGTTTAATATCTTTTCTGATTTTGTCAAGTTATCCCACTAGTTTATCTTAGTAACTGTTTAGTACTTGCTATGTCAGAAACTAGCTTTACATGCCTAATGCAACAACTACTGACCTGTAAAGGAAAAATTTCTGTTATCAACATGACGAAAAATAAAATGACTCTTGTCAGTGTAATTGGTGCTCTACTAGAAGGAAAGGGCTCTATAGCAAGTAAAGACTAAAGGTACTCAATGAATAGAAAAATACAGCTGTTCTAAGACTAGTGTTCCAGACCAACACTGACCAATTCCATTTAATACTGTTAGAAAAGACTGAAATACCTGCATGCTACAAGTGGGGTCAAGAAGCTGTAGTAAGAGACAGTCAAAATTGACTACATATATATATATATATATATATTTAATCAGTGCAAACTGGCTCGCAGATGATCACTAAGAGCATGCACAAATATTCACATGCTTCCCATTTCAGTTGGCCTCTTCTCAAAAAGATGCTGACAGCAGCAATTTTTTATGAAAACACTGCAAGTTGAAACTGAGCCAGATTCCTGACCCCAGCACTATTTCTCAAAACTACGTGAAGACTTCATGAATACTTATGAGAGTGCCACATCCAAAGAAAAGATGATACAATCCCTCCATCATGGTGTTCTCCTTCAGGTCTGTGCTGATCAATGCGTAAAGAGTTTTACAATGAAACTTTAAGTACAGGCAACTCAAAAGTTTTGAAACTAGTGTTAGTTAACTGAAGCTTTTAATTGCAATTTTAATCAAAAGCAAAGAGATCAGAATTCCTATTTGTTCCACTTCCATGCCTAGTTCCACGTGAATGAAATAATTCATTCATAGCATCTTTGTGGCATCTCTTATAAGGTACTGCAGGGTTTATGGAATAGGAGCACTCAGAGGGTAATGACAGACACATAAAACATCTGTGCAGTTCATAGAGGAAAAAAGGAGTCTTATAAAGTCGGGAGAGAGATCTATCAAATAAAACAAGCTAGGTGTTCTTGACGTACCATTGACTAAGCTGGCATTTGCATTATCAGTGGCATTTGCACCTGCTGCACCATCTGTAGCTGAAGGAGGGTGGGAGGAGGGATGGGAAGAATCTACCGAATAATAATGGATAAAAACAAACAAAAACAACAAAAACAACAATAAATAATAATAACAAATGCACATGACAAAAGCAAAAACATTTATGAAATACTGTGGCTTTGTTTTCTCCAAAATCAATGTTTTAAATTAATGAACTTAATTGCCAAAAGCAAAACATCAATATAAAAAGCAAAAAACTCATATATAAAAGAAAAATAATTACTAAATAAATAAGAAAGACATTTAACAAAGTTGACAGTTGGTGAGAACTGACTACACATAACACCATGTATGAAATTCATATGAAATTTTTTACTTAATTAAGAAAAGATCTGTGAATATTAAAAAAAGGTTGAAATATTTCCCTTGAATACTTGAGTTTATGGGATGCAACAGGATTTTTAAAACGTGCAGCATACTGCATAGTACATGCAACGCGACATATTTTGTATTTGATGTAACGTTGCATGCTTCAATACATTACTTCTGGCACGGCCTAGTTTTACACGGGCTGGCCCAATCTTTGTCCTGCCATCACCTAGCAAAAATGTACACTGATTTGAGTAGAAACGTTAAGTTTTCCGTACTGTATGCCGAAATGAAGAAGAAATACAGCATCTTGGAAAATATAGTTTTGTGGAGAACAACGTTTTAAATTCAAATGACAGGCATTATATAATCGCCTGTTTTGAGGTAAAATGAAAAAAGTAACAGAATAGAAAGTCCTCATTTTGTTTTCAGCAGTTATCTGCATATTAGAGAAACTGCTCAAGCAACAGGTGGATGGGGAACTGTTTTATTTTATTGTGGACTTTCTACTAGAGTACAGAAGATGAATCTCTGTAAATAATAAAATAAATTTTACTTTGTTTCTGTTGGTCTGTTGTTCACAACACCACACCCAAGTCCTATAACGAGCCCAGACCAAGACTCTTGAACTTCCTCAGTACTTAGCCCACAATGACTGCTTCATGCTGTACTGGTTTGTTGTTCAAGAAAATCATTTTCTTTTATTTACAAATGGTAAATTGAGAGAAGAAAATAAACAGCATACAGGATTTAAAAACACACCCTGTGAAAGCAGTTCATGACAATTTCAATTGCAAATGATTACTCCGATGATAACAACGCTGTTTTGGTTACTCATGCTTATTTTTTATTCCATTTGGATACTCATACTAACCAGCACAGCACGAACTGCTAATAGCAAATCACGCATTTCAGCATTTAATAAACTGTAATTTACTTGTGGAGATTAACTGAGTATTCAAGCTTAACATTAAGATTTGCAACACCAACAATGTGCGCACATATAAATGTTTGCCATGAACAATCCTGTTGATTTGAAATTGTTCTTTAATTTAACTGAACTGATTAAAAGACAGTTATTTTGATCATTAGTTCAACCCTGATTTGCACCAAAGCTTGCTGGCTAAAAGCCTCATCCTTTCATCTGATGTGGTAGAATGCTTACTCTACCTGGAAGCTGATGTCCATCCTCCTGTTTCACACCTGTATGATGATTTTTTACAAAATGTTAATGAACAGTAAAAACATACACCCACGTAAGACTGAAGCAAACAGTTACGGCTGGTAGGATTTCAGAGAATTGCAGATTTATATATGAGAGCGAAGGGTCTAAGTTTGGGCCTCAGGCAGCAACCACCTTTGCGTAGACGCTCTTCTGCACTAGCACAAAACTGCTAGTAACACAACCAAATGAGGAGGAACGTTCTTGGTAATGCAGCTGTATGCAGTTGGATTAGGTGCCTGCATAAAAAGATCTTACACATCTCTGTGAGAATCTCTATCTCTAGGATGTAAGTGATGAGCACAGTGCATTGCGTTACTCTGCTATCTCAGATTTCTCTTTCATTAGGCTATCCACAGTGAAACATTGGAGAATCATTAGTGTCCTGAGCAAAATAGTATATAGCTAAACCAAGGACCTCAGGGCAGACAGCTGTTACTTTCAAGCAGATACTGAATTTGCTCCTTCCCATCTACAGTATCCTTATACACTGCCAAAACAGATGCTGCCAGCTCTTGGAACATCTATATCCAGGAGTCTTGCTTCAGTGACAGCAAGATTAGACTCTTAAGACATTGTTCAAAGTTAGTCTGACACACAAGTGTTTTAGTTTGGGAAGCTTTGGTCTTTCTCTTTTTACAGTTCTGCAAACTTATCATGCCTACCAGGTATTGTGCGTTTCTGTGTTTCATCACATAAAAAGGGATTTCTGCAGAGAAACAAGGAGTAAAGTGAAACCACTTGCTGCACATGTGCAGAATGGAAACTTTAGGCCACAAAAACAGTTTTGCATTGGCCTTCCTATCTTCAGCTACAAATCTAAAGGATGGAAAAAAATAGTAAAGGTGGAATAACTCTGTCTGATAGGTACAAGTAAAGCATTCAGTAACGCCGTAACTACTTCATTAACAGTGAAAAGCACTAAAAAGAGAGGGAATGTCTAACAAAATCATGTGAATGGGCCCTTACTCATGTCTGAAGGAAAAATATTCTTAGACTAAACATGGTAAAAAATTCTGAAAGTAGAAAGAAACAATTTACAGAAAGACTGTATGGACTGGAAAGGACACATTAAATCACATTTCTATTTAGTGTTCAACCCACGAATTAGCAATTGCTTATAACTTCAAACTATAATAAGATCAAAAGTTTGAGGAAGTCTTTGCTTTATCTACTGATACATGATCCCAAAGCTTAACTCTGTTAACTTTTACTGCTATTTACTTTATTCTCTTTTACTATTCTTAGTCTGATTCTTAGGAAATTGCCTAAACAATTACAAGTTAGTAAAAAGCCACATCTTTATTTTATTTCTGAAGCTCAAATTTCCTTCTCTGAGTTCTTAAAAAAAGAATACTACATAGATGTAAATGCAAGAGAGCAAAATCTTTGCAAATTTTAGGTGATTCTTGTTTTATGTAAAAAGATATGATCATGGAAGTGTGCCCATGTATTCCCTTGCATTTAATTATATTCTGAGAGTCTGCAATTTCACACTGGAAAAACATCTTGTTATCCAATACATGTTATTGGTTAACGGCCTTTGTTGTTTTTCCATGTGACATGCAATGACAAAAATGGGTACAAAAAAGTTTTTAACATCTTTTTTGTTTGTTTGTTGGTGGGACTTTTTTATTTCATTGATTTGTTGGTTACTTTTTTAGGTCAAGAACTGAGGAAATTTCTGGCCACAAAAAAAAGAAGCTTTCTTGAGAGCATTTGTATGTGTTGAGAGATTTACCTTTTTTGTCTTTCTTTTCTTCTTCTTCTCCTCCAGCACCTAACAGAGTAAAGATGATGCCCGTCTGAGAATTCACACCCACAGCAGTTACAAGCATTCGTCCAGAGCCTTCCATGACGTGAGTACCTGAAAATATGGAATATAAGCATTATATATATATACACACACATATTTATCTACACATATGCATACGTATATATATATGGAAATTATAAAGAACACGCATTAAATATGTTATGCATTCCTTTCAAGAAACTGCGTATTTAATTGTACTGAAAGTGCTAATTTACAGCTTTTATTCAAGCAAATATTAGGGGCCTCTTAGAAAATTTCTGCTATGAGTTGCAGAAACATAAACAAGAACTTCCTAGAAACAGTCACGAGTATTTTGATCTAACATCTTGGGGAAAACTTATAACTCTGAGTATTTTAAAAACAAGTTTAAAGTTAAGAATGATGTACTGTTATGACCTGTACTTAAAGCCAATTACTAAAAGGTTAACAACAACAAAAAAAAAAGCCTGAAACCATAGCTACGCAGAGAAGAATCCTCAAACAGGCTTATTGTAAACCACCACAAAACAGATTTTAACCAGCTGAGTTATGTATCTGCTGCACTGAGCAATTACAAAATGTTACTGATTTCTGATGGGAGAATCTTATTGGTCATTCACATCTACTCAACCTAGATGGACATGGGAAGATTGGTTCTCTTTTCTTAAAAAAGCATTTTATGGGATTAAGCCTTGTCTACACGGATTTCTTTCATTCAGCAATCTCATAAGGTGAAAAAAGGAACATTGTTCATTAAATAGATAAACATTAGTATATATTATCTCCTCATAACCTTTTTTTTTAAAATTTGTTTTTATTACTATTAATCCATTTGTTGTCCTCAACATACTAAGTAATGCCACTACATACTTGTCATCAAGATCTCTTTTTCTAAATAATTAAAGCAGAAACAGAATAGAGAGCACATCTGTCAACATTAAGCCTAATTTAAGAGCATAAATAACACAACATTAAGAAAAATTCAGCAGAAATAAGCAAAACAGTAACAAAGCCATTACTGATCAGATATACTGAAGAAAAAATCTCTGTGTGTTCATTGCTTTTCTGTGATACAATTTGTCCCTTCCACATGGCAGAGCAAAACCACAGCCACCCAAACAACCAAAGTCAAAGGAGCAGTACATATCCTTAAGAGTTAGAACAGGCTTGGTTGTTCAGGTTCAAGCAAAACAAAAAATGGCTGAAACTTTACTTACTGCTTTAGAACCTCCTGGAAGGCCACCATTTAAAAATATCTTTTAATTAATAACTTGCTTTTGTAAACATGTATTTTGAAGGAATCTTCTGTATTGGATTACAAAGGTGTGCATAAATATTTAAAACAAAAACAAAAACACAGCATGGGCATGAAAAACAGCTTCATTAAGAAAAGAGGTACCCACCACCAATTTCCAAGCTTACATACACACAGCTGGAAAAGTCTAAAAATCTTAGACTAAAATGCTTTGCTGGACCTTATAAACATTTCCTTAGTCTTGTAATCATAATTCTGAAAAGTCAGGGTGCGTAAAAAAAAACATGCACTAAGTACTAATCTATCAGAAGACTACACTGTGTTAATATTATTGGAAGATTTATTTAGTACCTAAGCTAAGCAGAAAAGCTGATTCTCCTTTCATCTAACTCTGGCTACTTTGTTATTTAAGTGGTGCTATAATTCATTTATGTTAGTTTGAATAGAGAAACAAGTTCTATGAAATTGATCAGCTACTGTAACGTGAGCGGAATTCTGGAATGAATGAATGCTTTTCACTTAATCTGTTCACTAAATGTGTTTCAACTTCATGTGGAACAATTACATGGAATTCTTTCCCTCTTGAGACTAGTTTTTCAATATTAATAAATACATTTTTCCATGTGCTAAGTATTTAATTTAGTTGATAAACACTGAACACAGATAGAAAGCGAAGGAGAAAAGTTCTATGAGAAAAGAGATAATTAGATTACACAGTTAAGGAAGGTACACTGCAGCACAGACATTTTCAGATAAAAATACAGTTAAATGTGTGACTTCTCAGAAACCCTCAAATGTAACAGTACTAGTGACGTAGGTTAGAAACTGGGTTCAAAATAAGAAAAAAAAGAGCATGCCAGTTAGGGGTGTTTATTCTGCTTCTCAGTCCCAGGAAGCTTGTGGTGAACAAAAATCCTCTATCTGCATGTCTAAACAGCTATTTAGCTGCTGAAATTATTAAGAGGTAACTGAAGTTACTAACAAGGTGCAATAACCATCACAGTATTCTCTACGAACAAAAAAGTTTTACCGCAGAAACTCATCTGTACGTAATCTCAGCATATCCAAATAATCTGGAACATTTCAAGTTAGATGCTCTATTCTGAAAACTTCTGCTTCGCAAAGCAGAAGCTTAGCTTTGAATATTTCCTGGCAAAGAATTAAGACAGAATCAGAACCATTTTTCTGCAGGCAATAACTGACCCGATTCTTTAATCAAGCCTCCTTTCTATTTCCATACCCTAACAAAGAGCCATGACAAAGAGATTTCTTTATTTATTTGTTCTTGAATAAGCTGACTCTTCTTTGTTTCTTTGAACTTTTAGATATAAGTGTGCAGTGCTGAAACTTAGGATAGCATAAGGTTCTGTCAGTCTCACTTCAGTTGCTCCCTGTAACTCTTTCATACCTTAATCAAATTAATCTAAATAACTGCAAAGGAGCTTTAAACAATCAGCCTTATAAGATATTTTTTTAAAATGTTAACTATTACCACGTGGTACCCTGAAATAATTCACTGTGTGCAACACCGAGGCCAGACTTGTATTAAGAACTTCTGTATATAGGAATCATGGATTTCTCTGAATTTCAGACTGTACAAAACTTGAAGGGTGTATCAATTTTAATCAAAGCAGCTGACTGCCAGACAGTTGTTCACCTTTTGGTTGATACACACCATGCTCACTGCAAAGAAATTTAACATTATCACAGCCTTGTTAATGCTGATGACTGTTGATACAGTTGCTTATGCTACACTATGCGTACAGATCTCTATTAGAGACCTAAAAGGAGGACAATGTTTTAGACGTAAGTACAGCAGATTGCTTTCAGGTATATCAGTGTTTATAATGCTATTTGTCTTCCCAGGTGGTACCAAATATAGCTATATACAGATGGAAATGAACCATTTGGTTTAGTCAGCACTTGTTCTCTTAGAATTGTTTCTCAAGTATAGTAAATGACTATCTGGATGATTAAACAGGACATTAAGCACAGAAACTCATTTAGTTTAATTATGTCATTGAAGCCAATAGAATATTAAAAATCTTGTTTCAGGTGCCAGCAGTGAAAATAACACTTCCTGATTCAGGGTGTTAATCTGTCACCAAATTTAGATTCACAGAAACAAAGTATGGCTGCAACTCAAATGGTACCTTCCTTCAGCTGTTCCCATGTCAAACCTGAACTGTTTTCATTTCCAGCAGATGACTGAGGGACGACAGTGGCAAGCATCAGACTGATCATCTTTTTCTAAATTTGAAGGCCTAGCTGGAGAGAGCTCAACAATGTCTTCAAGTGCAAAGAGGAAAAACTGAGGTCTGTTTGCAGGAGTTTTTGTCTCTCTATTTGTTTTTCTTTAACAATTTTTATTACAATATGGGTCTATGCTAACATACAACAGGAATTCAATTTTTAAACTCATTGTGAAATAAATGTGACATGGTGGCTTTCCATTTTTTTTATTTCTGAGCTATTTCCAGAGAGTATATCAGGTCCAGCATCACTGCTATTAAAACTCGAATTTTATAAAAAAAATTTTATATATAATTTTATATTTTATATAAAAACTATCAGAAGAAGGTGGTATTTTGCATCACGGAATCTCAAGTAATCAAATCTACTCATAAGCAAATAGACTTCAAGGATTTTCTAACACAGCATGAGGGTAATTTCATTAGTGTAAGTATGGAACAAAGGTTTGTGTAGCTCTTGTTAAAATCTCACATTAATTCTTCAGCTTTTTTGTAATCATAATAGAGGAGGAAATTTTATATAAAGAGTACACATTTTAACTGCCATAAAACCACAAAAACAAACTTTCCTCTTTCTAGCAAGAGCTCTGGGGAGAAGGAAAAAAAAATTCTCCTAACTCAACTACTTTCCCTTTCTCTTCCCTTTATGCCTTTCAGAGCAATACCTTTATGTTTTTCCCACAGTCTCTACGGGTATCCAAAAAGATATCATTCAATTCGAGAATTTGTGAGAGTACATTAACCAGATGGGAAAGAGAAGTCTTCCCATGAATAATGACTTTAAATGTACTTGAAAATATTATTTCAGATTATAATATATTGATGATCATTATGAAACCAGCAGGCGGTTATTTTGCAGTCACATTCCAGCTGAAATCTATTATCAACTGATCCATTTAGAATTTAAAAAAAAAAACAAAAAACAGAACAAAAAACCCCACATTTTATTTAACTGATTTATTTGTATTACAATATGTAAATATTATGAATAACTTGAACTTATCTCAACAGTTATAGACCATAAATATGAATGTTTCAGTGTATTCATTTTTTTCTAAGCACAGTTATTGTTTCTTTTTCTATTATTTCTAGTGTAAATATAAAAAAAGCATTTCAAGAGACTTTAAAAGGCTTTAAGACTTATTGGTTAAATTAAAGCTGGTATACAATGAATTGAAACAATTTATGCTTCTTAGGATAATGCTTTCTTTTTCATCTAAAAATTTTCATTATTTTCTCAATTCATAAAATAAATGCCACAATCAGAAGTAATTGCATACAATCAAAAAGCAAGAGCACGTTTCTCATCAACAGCAGGGAAGGTCAGTGTCTGTGTTCAAAAGATCAGCTCTATCTGGGTTACCAAAACTTGACGGTGTGGAAAAACAAATCAAAACAAAACATGAACAAAGCAGTGCATAAAAGATAAACTCAGCAAGAATTGAAGAAACTTTACCTGACAGTAGCATTGGATCTTTGTCAACAGATTTGCGGACTTGGTCTGACTCTCCAGTCAAAGAACTTTCATCAATTTTGAGATCATTTCCTTGAATAAATATCCCATCGGCAGGTAGGAGATCACCTTTCAGTAAGAACATGGTAATGGAAAACCACAGTTTTTTTAGTAAGTGTTCTTATAACTACATTCTCTTTAATATAAAAATAAAAGAAACAATAATTATATTAAATTGTAAAATGAAAGCAAAGATGAAAGTAAAACCATAATGGTCCATGTTAGCCATATGACTGCAATCCCACAGGAAGGGCCCTTATACTGCAAATATGTTTTGCTTAACGCTATCCCAAGAATCAGAATGCATCACACTTAAACATATCATAAACATAATAATCACTTTGACTGAGGGGAATGACCTTTTTAACATGACAATAAGGTTTCTCTGCCAGACTTCATGAGAAAATAAGCAGCAGCTAATAGACAGTCATGAAGTCCCACACCTTTCCTCTCCCAAGCAGCCCACAGCTAAGCCCAGGAGTGACTTGATGCCTGATGGAACAGGCATTTTTCTGGAATTTGCCAGCTGAATCAGACAAAGAGAACACAGAGCTCCTATAAAGGTCTTCCTGCTCACTGGAGGATGGCAGGAGCGGGGGGTCCATACAGTATGTCATTATAAGGCATCCATCCACTCAGTCTGGTGAGTTACAGGATCCACAGTTTTGGAGTGGCCTACTAAGTGTGCGCAAGGGCACAATTTCTTAAAAAAGTGTTTAAAAATACTTTCTCATATTCATAACTGGACATAATAAAAAAAAAGGCCAAGTATTCTAATCCTCCATGAAAGAGAATTACCACTGCATGAACAGTTTTTGTCCTTGTCAGGGAAAGAAAGCAAAGATTACAAAAACAAAATTTATTACCAAGTGCAATTTTATCACAAGTATCTTGGGCTGAGTTATTCTTTTGCCCCAACAGTATAATTATTGTCATACTACAGACAACAACAACACCAAATAATTCTGTCTTCTGAATTAGTTCCAGTGAATGAGTCTTGAAAATACTATATTCTGCTAGAAAGGGAGAAGAGGAATATATAAACTTGAAAAAAAGTAGTCAAATAGTTGAGAAAACTTACCATATTTCACCTGTGCAATGTCACCAACTACTATCTCTGCCACTGGGATTTGGATAACCTGCCCACCTCGGACAACAGTAAATTTCTGTTCCTGCTCAATACGACTTTGAAGTCCACGAAACTGCTTCTCCTTGCTCCAGTCATTAAAGGCAGTGACAAGTACAACACAGATAACAGACAGCAGGATGGCAGCACCTTCAATCCAGCCAGCTTCGGCCTCACCTTCATCTTCAGCTCCTCCTGTTGCAGTGCCACACCCTGCAAAGACAATTTTAAGAGTTGTTCAGTCAAGCAAAGATCAGGTTTATCACATTTATCACAAGGAAATCTTGCTGTGAAATGGCAATAAATTTAAGGAATTGAATTAGTTTTCGAAGTACTATCTGCTAAACAATGAATGCAGAATAAGACAGTAAGAGAAACAGAACAGAGAATAAGTAAAATAAAGTTGTCTCAGGAAAGGAGTAAGAAAAAAACACCAAAATAAATGTTAGATCTTTTAATTTTTCTGTTAAGCAAGTCGTTATCCTTGGTAAACGCAGACTAAACCAATGAATAAGGAAGACATCGATTCTGTGATCTGGGAGGGTTGATAACTTCACTTAAGCCATCAAGCAGTTTAAAACAATGAGTAACGTAAAACAGTTGAAAGCCATAGGATTAAATGAATAATATAATTATTTAAACTAAAGATTGGGAACACAACAGAATAGATCAGATGCATAACTAGTCAAACAATTTATATTCTTATGACTTCATTGATTACTATGTTTCCATTTTGGAAATAGGAGAAACATGAACATACATTGAAGTACTCACGTTTCTAAAAACCGCCTGACAATTTATTAAGGATAAACATTACACATAAAGATACAATTGTACCTTACCTACCATTTAATATTTACAGATTAGAATCTGACCTAGTTTTATCAAAGACAAAGATTGTATGCCTTCCTATAACAGGCCAAAGAAACAACTTTCAATGCAATTTCTATGTGATCTCAAGTAAATGCACTCACAAGGAATACTTAATAAAAAACAACTCAGATCAACAAGCATACGAGTATTTAAACAAAGGCTATTAGGGAAGATTTTAATGAAGGCTATTAGGGAAGACTGAGTAAAAATAAAAACCTAGTATAAATTCACCATTGATCCAATTAATAAGTAATAATCAATATAATCCATGTCTTTCTTTCAGAGAAATATATGGGCGCATTTGTAGAACAATAAGTAGATTATTTATGTCTCAAATATAACAGTATTAGAAAGTACATTCTAAGAAAATGAATTTTGAGGGCTGCTCTGAAAGTAATGCCTCCTATTTTATTATGTTGGCCCGTGATGTCAAAGGTGGATGTTGGCGGTATAACAGTAGAGGCTGAACCTTCCCACCAACATACCATGGCATTTTGTTGCCATGCAACAGATGACAGCAGAAAGACAGTATGACAAAATGGCATCTGACATGGAAGTGCTTATGAAGAAAAGGGATGGAATTGAATTCCTCCATGGCAAAAGATTGGAGAAAATGGCACCCATGTTGACATTTGCTGGACATTTATGGAGAACAAACAGCAGATGTGAGCACAGTGAGGAGGTGGGTGGTGCATTTCAGCAGTGGCATTAATGGGTCACCTCCCCAGAGGTGCAGATTTTAACAAGCATGGCATGCAGGCTCTTGTTCATCACTGATGAAAATGCATATTTAATAGTGGTCACTGTGTTGAAAAATAGCATTTTGTAGCTGAGAATTTGCTCATAATAACACTGTATAGCGTTATTGTGCTCTTTGTATGTGTTGTAGTTTCCATGGAAATAAGTAGGAGGCTTTACTTTTCGAGCAACCTACATATCTGAAGTATTTTATACACAGTTGCTAATTATTTATTTCCAAGTAATGTACAATTAACATTTGAATAGGTTTCCTAGATAGCATTCACAAAACAAAACCAAAATATATATACCTGTCTTTTTTCTAATTGAATAAATAACAAAAATATAGTTTATGATAGTGGACAGGCAAGTACACATATTAGTATCACAAAATGCAAAGATTTCCCAACCCAAAGGGAACAAATAAAAGAACCCAATCTGAGCATGAGCCTCCTCTCCGGAGTGAAAGAGAAAGAAAATACATCTGTTTAATTTTAACAACGAACTGAACTATGTAGACACTTGACTTCAGCTTTCAGTCTTCCCCAGGTACCAGGGATTTTAGCAACTTAGCAACTGTGCTGATTTCACCTAAGACTAAAGTTTAATTTTGGAATATTCATCACCTGTCGCTAGACGAAATTAACAAGCAATTTTATTTCTATTTTTAATCTAGAAAGATTTTCCCATAAGCATCATAATTCATTAATCAGCTGAATAATTACTGTGTGTGAACAGTAACGAAACTACCAAAAAAGTCAAAGGAAGGTAAATCAAAGACTGAACATCTACTAAGTGATTCGGAGAAAATTAAAATAAACTTTTTTTTACCATGTTTGCTGTAATTTAAACTTTAGGATCTAATCTAACTGTAAAGCAAAGCACACTCCCAAAAGAAAGCTCTTTCTTTGCAGGGTTGCCCTTGGATGGACCACATCTCTATATGCAGTACAAGAATGTTGCTGAAGATATAATTTTTATAGCATCCAAGAAATGAAGTAATCTCTTTTTTTCAGTGCCTTGAGTTGCTTAAAATTAGTCACAATTGCAACTTACAAACTCCCAAGTGCAATTTCTTCATTTAGCAGATAGTACTTGTGGGAAGGACAGATGAAATTTGTTCGGTTTAACCTTTAAATCATCTTAATTGGACCGTGTTAGATTTTAGATTTCTTTTCCAAATCAGTAGATTCACTTTTGCCTCAAGTAGATTAAGCTGTTTCCCAGCACATATAATTCTGTTTTAGCAAACAGCAGACAAAAATTCACCGCTCATTTTTCACTAAGTATGATTCAGAAGTATAAGGAATATCCTATTCTTTTTAACAGCATGATTCCTCTCCTGTTTCTCACAAAAGAAACACCGCCTGATCGGACCACAAAGACTGATTTTACTTCCTTTCTGGACTTCAAAATCCTCACTGGTTGAAATTTAATCGAGCTTGTATAAAAGTGAACATAAGCATTGTTTCTCAACATGATCCCTTAGTCTAGGCTAGCTAATGACAGTAATAGGCAGATCAACTCACAGAAGTGACAGGGAGCGTCACATGGGCAGATCAGCTCACGGGCAATTCTATGGGATGGAACTAGTCTACCTTACTCTGTAACATGCCCTGCTATGCTTTCATTGAAAACTTCTTTCCGCATAAAGATTACTGATAATTTATACCATGCTCTTTTCTACTAGAAAGAAAATTAGCCATTATGTAATACTTAGGTTTTAAAAATCAGCCGTTTGAAAGACACAAGATGTGCTTTTGTTCATTATAAGGAACCCACTAGTCTCTGGACACATGAAACTTATTTTGTTATTAAATGAGCAGAACATTCCCTCGCTACAGCAGAAAGCTGCTAGTTTTGAAAAAGTCATTGCTATTATTGCAAAGAACCCGTAGATCTTGCCACTGCCTTTGAAATGTGTCAGAGAAACAAGATGACAGGGCACCCAAAAACAATATTAACACACCGTATCTTGAATAGCTTAGAGAATAATATTTGGTTTTTTAAAAAAAAAATTCTGATAAACAGGCATAAAATAAAAATATATATTGACTTTAGTAAAGAAGTTTATCTTTGTTATCACAACTAGTTTCTACACCCAGAGAGTGGTGGTGAATGGAATTAAATCTAGCTGGCGACCGCTCTTGAGAGGTGTTCCTCAGGGATCAGTACTGAGGCCTGTCCTGTTTATTACCTTTATTGGTGACCTGGATGAGAGGATTGCGTGCGCCCTCAGCAAGTTTGCAGATGACACCAAGTTGGGATGAAGTGTCGATCTGCCTGGGGATAGCAAGGCCCTACAGAGAGATCTGAACAGGCTGGATCTCTGGGATGATGCCAGTGGGATGAGGTTCAACAAGACCAAGTGCTGGGCCCTGCACTTTGGCCGCAACAACCCCAGGCAACGCTACAGGCTTGGGGCAGAATGGCTGGAAGACTCTGTGGGAGAAATGGACCTGGAGGTGCTGGTTGATGCTCAGCTAAACACAAGCCAGCAGTGTACCCAGGTGGCCAAGAAGGCCAAAGGCATCCTGGCTTGTATCAGAAATAGTGTTGCCAGTAGGAGCAGGGAGGTAGGTGATTGTTCCCTTGTCCTCAGCTCTAGTGAGGCTGCGCCTTGAGTACTGTATTCAGTTTTGGGTCCCTCACTACAAGAAAGATATCAAGGCCCTGGAGCGTGTTCAGAGGAGGGCAGTGAAGCTGGTGAGGGGTCTGGAGCACAGGCCTTGTGAGGAGCGGTTGAGGGAGCTGGGATTGTTCAGTCTGGAGAAGGCTCAGAGGAGGCCTCATCGCTCTCTACAACTACATGAAAGGAGGCTGTGGTGAGGTGGGGTTTAGCCTCTTCTCCAGGTAACTAGGGACCAGACTAGAAGGAATGGACTCAAGTTGCACCAGGGGAGGTTCAGGTTGGATATTAGGAAAAATTTCTTCTCTGTAAGAGTAGTCAGCTGCTGGAATGAGCTGCCCAGGGAGGTGGTCACGTCACAGTCCCTGGAGATGTTCAGGAAACATTTAGATGTACTAAGGGAGATGGTTTAGAGGGAAATATTAGTGGTAGGTGGATAGTTGGACTGGATGATCTTGGTCTTTTCCAACCTTGGTGATTCTATGACTGAACTAGATAATCTTTAAGGTCACTTTTAACCCAAGTCATTTGATGAATATCATTCCCAGTACCTTCATAAAACCAGAAAAATTAGTCTAACATAGAATGTAAATATCAGAAGCAGTCATTAAGATGAAAGGAATCGTGTTTACCTGTCTCATAGATTACGTGCAAGAAATGAACATGCTTCATTCTCCATATTATGGCTGAAGAAACATTTGTAAGAAAAAAATAAACGTGGAAAAAACAGACTGAACTTAAACTGAGTTCTTGGAAAGCATCCCTAAATTCAACCAGCTTCTGTACTGAATGATGATTCACAATTCTAGCTTTCAAAGTGCTGAGAAAATTCTCCAAAACCTAATGGAAATCATACAAGTTTAAATGTGCTCCACTTATTTTCTGTTGATTCAGTTAGACAACACTAACCTCAGATGGAAGAAAGGCATGGAGGGAAAAAATTCTTGGAGAGAAAGGCAGGAGTAGGGAAATTAATTCATATGCATGGTCAAAAACAGAAGTTAGTATTTTAGGTGGATGGAAAAAATTGTGAGTTACTTCATGGATTTTAGAATCCCTATTGGTTGAGATTCAGTCTAGTTTCTATAAATAAATGATAAGTGTTGCTTCTTACAGTGAACCACCTGTCCAGGTTATCTGACATCATGACACATAAATTTACCCACACAAGCAATAGGTAGCCTAAAGCAGAAGACTTACACTATTTTTACTGAATATGACTCAAGGTTATAATAGTAAACCAGGATACGAGGAACATGAATTAATTTCTCTTTTTGTCTGAGGATTGGAACTCAGGACCACAACTTTAAATACCATGAAATGGTTGATGGTACAGAAACGGGAATCTCACTCATTGACCTGCTGCTGTCCAGCCTACAGGCTGATGAACCAAGACTCTCTTTTAAGTAGCATGAATGTGCATGTTCTTGTCTGCTCTCACTGACTGCCTCACTCAATCCCAAATATCAGATGAATGGTGGTTCTCATCTATCAGAAAAAAAAAAAAAACAGTACCTTGTTATCAGTGTGTTTAAGGTTAGGAGGAAACAGAATTTCAGCTATGCAAGGAGTATGAACATAAAGCATTAGATAGGTCCAAGCTTTAAGCAGCACCTGAGCAAAGCTTTTGAATATCTAAAACTTACAGGTAGGTATTTTTAATGACAATTCAGAATTGATGTTGCACTTAATGGAGATCAAACCTAATATAACTACAATCAGGACACTGTCTTTGCTTTTTGCAGTCCCACAGAAATGAAACGGGATGAGAGTGTTTGATAAATGCCAAAATTGCACATTATTTGGTTATAGGAATAAACTGTATCTGCTTCAAGGGAATAAAGTCTCCAGCATTTATAAGATTTCAGAACAGATTGTTTTAAGGGAGGTTTACAGACAGCGGGATTTAATGAATGCAACTAGCCCATCAGTCAGGATCAGTCAGGAAACATTTCATTGACCTATGTTGTGTTCTTGCTTCATAATTATTTAAGAAGCATTCCCTTTAAATAGAAGTAAGTAGAAACTTGCACCTCTATCATTATGCAGCCCATGGAGAGGAGTCTGCAGTAAGCAGGAGGTCTGGGGGAGCAGCTGATGTTGAGGCCCATGCTTGAGCAGTTCCTGCAGGAAGGCCCTGTGGTAGGGAGCTGCGTTGGAGCAGCGCTTGGAGAGCTGCAGCCTGTGGGAAGCCCGTGGAGGATCAGCTGGGGAAGGATGGCCTCCATGGGAGGGACCCCACACTGGTGAAGGGGCAGAGTGACCAGTAAGGAGCAGCAGAGGTGGAGTGTTACGGACTGAGTGCAGCCCCCACTCCCTGTTCCTCTGCACCTCCAGGGAGGAGGAGGTATAAGAGGCTGGATCGCACAAAGGGGTTTTTAGTTTGTTTTTAGTTTTCTCTTCTCCAGTCTGTTAGCAAAAATTAACTAATAGTCCTTATAATGAGTCTGATTTGACCTTGACGGTAACTGGTGAGTGATCTCCCTGCCCTTATCTCAACCAGTGAGATTTTTCTTCATCATGGTTTTCTGTCCCTGTCCTTCTGAGGAGGGAGAGTGAGAGAGAAGCATGGTAGAGCTGAGCTACCCCCTGGTATGAAACCTTCGGTCATATAGGAATTTTCAGTAAGAAACTGTCTGTATTCTTAAGACAAAAAAAACCACTTATATTTCTTAACTATGTATGTTGTGCTATCCATCCTCCTTTCTGTACACAGTGATACAGTATCACCTTTCTAGATACGGGGAAAATAAGGAATATAAATAAGATACAAAGGAAAAATAATAACATGCTTAAGTAAAATATGCATACTGCAGTCTCAAGCATCTAATGCTTATTGTAAATGCTCATATAACCCCTAAAAATTTTGTTTAGATCTAAGTCAGCTATTATGCTTTCACAGGAGAGTACTTGGTTCCTGATGTTACTGAAAAATATGCCTGTGATTTCATTATGGAAAGGTGCAGATCAAAAAGCATCGCAAAAGTATTTTTAATGTGTATATGTGTGATTTGTAATAGGGTTTAATTCCAAAACAGTGAATACTGAAGTACTCATTTAAAAATATCTTTAACGTGGGTCCTATCTGTCAAGAAATTAAATTTCAAAAATGTAAACAGGTTTTTAATATGAAGCTATTTTCTACCATAACTATGAACATATGCCGTGTGTGTGTCATTCCCCGAAGTCTCATTCTCATGAGATGGAAAATACATACTCAGTTTGAAACTGCGATTACACAGATTTGACTGCAAGTCAAGACCATAAAGGGGTTTAACTCCCTCAGCATAGAAGAAGCAGATGAAGTCACAAAATGGATTAGTTTATTCAAAAAGAGCTTGCAGGAACGTACAGGTGAGCCAAAGGCCCTACGGAGCAGTGGGAGGACCTGACAGCGTGGCCTCAAAGAGCATTCAGAGATACAAAAGGGGACTGATATGACTGTGACCTTCACAAATTTTCTCAAACGAACAGTATCAAAAACTTGTTAAAAAAAAAAAAAGGAGAAAAAAGAGAATTTTCAGAGCTTAAAATTTGATGAGAAATAGGTCAGCAAAAATCATTGAAAGAGTTTTCTACAGAAGGGAGATGAAGAGAAGACAATCTGAAGGTAAAGATGATTCAGGAAAAAAAGGGGAAAGTAATTCAAACCTGAACATGTGGTGGGTTCACCTGAAGTCGCAGCAACTTGGGTTTCAGTCTCACCAGACTGCAAGCAACCTGGGTGCAAAAGCTACGGGGTAAAAAAGACACCCAGGAGCCTGGAAAGCTGAGCACTCCTCCTGTGCCGGGCACTTGGAAGCACTTACCTAAATGCCTGTAATTTCAAAATTAGCCAAGAAGTCTATTCTGCATTTGCAAGATTTTCGTTATTTCTAACACTTTTGGAACTAAAAACAGGACAAAGAGGCATAGGATGTTAAAAGGGAGCTGTCCGATAGAAAAGATTTGAATACACTTGTATCAAAAGGAAAAGGTAAGAAAGGACACAGATGTACAAGAGGAGGTTAGAGTATAAAAAAAAAGAAAGCATGGAACTTCATGGTTATGGGCAGGAAAAAGATAATTTGACTGGTGTTATTAATCATTTGAATATTGTGAAAGCAAGAAAAGGGGAAAGGAAAAAAAATCAAAAGGCTACACTAACAGCCAGAGAGCATCACCTGACATTTTAGCAGGCTCATTTCCTGACGGGATGCTTTTAAGCTAGCAAACCTCATTTCAATACAGATATTTCTCCTGAAATCTTCCAAATCAGGGCCAGTACTAAAAGATGCACATAAGCACTGCAAAGCTAAAAAGATAGGTCTCTGATTTCTAATGAGATTTCTAATAGTCACGCGGAGTTTCTTAAAGCTACTTTGAGTACAATTATAATTACAAACTATGTAGTTTTAGCATAATAATTTTTAAATTAAAAAAATTGTATTTTAAAAAATCTGTGAACATCTGTATTCCTAACTAAGTCCCAGCCTACAGCACATACCTCTCAGTTACTCATTTCAACCTACACATTTCTATTTTTAAGCTGAGAATACCTCGTGGCATTTAAATTCCCTAGGAAAATCTCATACCACCCCCAGATGTAATTTTTTTTTGTCAGTCAAACTGGTTTTGCCATCAAAAAGACAACAGTTCCCAGGATAAAAACTTTCCATTTCATACCTTTTGGTAAAAGCCATTTTTCCTTAGCTGCAACTCCAGCACTGATATTACTAAAGCCAGTTGAGCAGTTCTAAGTTACAGCTTTTGTCATTAATAGAGCTAGGCTCACTACTAACATCATAAGTGATGTTACTGCCACAGCTAACAGCAAAGACGCAGAAGCTACCAGAGCTTCAAAACTGAAAACTTTTCTCTCTTTCTCCCATGTTCTCCAAGGACTTATTCAACTGTGAAAAATACTTTTTGATTACTTGTAGTAAGTCAGACTGTGTTCTCCAGAAACACGTTCGTTTCTGTGATGAGTCAAGCAGAAGGGATTTACTAACATCAGATGTTTATACTCCACACATTTCAGGTTTATGGTGCTTGTGTACTCACTACAAGTGATTCTGGATGCTTATTTGAAAATGGTATTAGAATTCTTCTCTTTATGATATTTTATTTAGTTATATAAGAACTCCAGTGAGGTTAAAAAAAAAGAAAAAAACACTGTCCCTGTAGGTTAGTTATGTAAGCATCAACTTTAGAATCCAATATTAAATATTTACACATATTCAACACAGTCATGCAAGAAAACAAATCTGTAAGCCCTAAATGCACGTACATTCACACATTCCTCAGCCTGATCACAAACCTCAGCTTTATCCCTTAATCATTCAACTTCAATAGGCACAATGTATTCAAGCAAGGTTCTTCTGACTAGCACCAAAGCAATGCATCCTGCAAATATCAGCTGAACGAATGGGGTCCCAGCTCCACCAAAGGCAGTGGAAGGGAAGAGGACCATACAACTATTTCTGTAATACATTACATTCAGTCCTGTTTTGTGATGGTGTCAATACAGGAATTTTAATCACAAGTCCTGCTCTTAGGGGGTTGCAAGGTAAAGCCTTGATTACTACAGTTTTACTGCACACTGCTCAGTGCCAAAAACATCTTGAAAACATGGCCACATATTCAATGGGTAAAACACAGTTTTCAAATGTAAGACTCAGGCCAAGAAAGTTGCTCTTTGTGGTGATTAATAGGGGTTCAAGCACAGTTACTCAACAATGCTTCTAAGGTCAGATCCTAGTGGAGTTTTATTATGGATTTAATTCTCTTGGATAACTTCTTCCTGGAAAACAAGTGAGAATATTTTATATTTCATCCCAAAGTTCTAAATCTCATTACCTCATGTCCCTGGTTGAGAGTTAAGTAGTGCTTGGCAACATGGAAATCTATCTAATGAGCAATATCTAAAAGCAGCCCGTTTTGGCAATGATCTCTGCGCATCTCTAATGAAGGGAAGGTATCCATGGGACTTAATTTTTTGCAGTCTAACAGATTTGTAGAAATGAGATGTAGGTCACTTTACATTATGAAACAATTATTTGATTTGCAGGTCCCATATGACACAATGTGCACACTTTGCACTTCACAAGTTCTTAATATGTTGTTCCTTAAGCCAGCTCAAATCTGAAACTTATGTCATCCATCAATATCACGGACGTCCAGTAATCAGTTTGCTCCCTAAGCACATTTTGTGAACAGTATAGAACAGACATTTTCAATACAGTTGAGCAAAAGTGGAGTGAAAGCACTCCTTTGGACAAATGCTTGGCTCCAGAAAACTGATGTTCCACTTAATCCCATCTGCATTTTACAACTGATGCATCTCTCTTCTTTTTTTTTTTAACCTGAATTTACAATGAATGTAGTATTGTTTCCATACTTCTTTAAAACTTACCAGTTCTTGGATGGAGTAAAACTTAAATATTTCCAGATTGCGATAAAAATATAAATTTACTGAAAAAGGGGGGAGGAAGGAGAGGGGGAAGATGAGAGAAATCCCACCAGCAGACTAGAAAAGCAGAAGATGACAAGGTTCTGGTAGAGCAGATCCTCACCAGTTCTATTTCATTAAAAAAAAAAAAAAAGGTTGGGTACAAAGGAAGTAGAGGGAAAACAATCACAGACAGACTGCATACCCAGCCAGAAATACGGACACTGATAAGCAGTAAGTTTGAAATCAGGAAGTTTGAGAAAAGGCAATACCTACTACATAAAATTTTAATGCAACTTTAAATAATTCAGAAGTAGGCCACTGGTGAGCATTTTAGAATATGGTAAAAAAAAAAAAATACAGCGTATTACAAAACAACCAATGCAGTATATTTTCATCTGAACACTTCTAAAAGAGCAATTACATTCACTTAGATATCTTTTCAGGAAACATGTCTGCTGTGTAATTCAGTACAAATTTGCAAAACAAGTGTTTTCACACATCATCAAAAATACTTATCCCACAATAATAAACAATCATAAACACTTCACATGCACTACTAAATTATGAATAATTTTTTTTTTTAAAAAAGACAGAATGATGAAATTTAAGAGAAGATTGCTTATTTACTTCTGCAAGTAATTTATTAATTGATGCTAATTTGGAGAACCAAAGACTTTCAGACAGAGACTAAGGTTCCCAGTACAGTTTAATGCATTCCATGAAGCCTCTGAGGTCTTTGTCTACCCTAGGAAGGCTGTGCTGTAATAATTAAAAAAAAAGGAGTTCTCTAGTACAGGTATGGCTTATAAACAGCATATATATCTGTTAGCATAACCTACAACTATTCCATTAAAAATATATACTTATTATTTATGTCTAACTATAGAGATATTAAAAAATACATTTGTCAGAAACGAGCATTTCAATCTAACATTTCACTACAAATATCAACATCTATAATGAAATTTCTGGTTAAAGTTGAAGGTTTCTTTGCATTCACACAGGACATATAAAAATGAAGCCATGAAATTCTCCAAACTTAAGTCCCCTTTTCAAAGAATGCAGATGAGATATATGAGCCTTAACCATAATGACACTTGCTCAAACAGTTTAGACTGATTAGACATGAGAAACCCTGAGAAAGATGGAAGACTGGTTCAATTGCAAAGCAGAAGAAAAGCACGTACCAAACATCTGTAGTGCGATTTTGTTGAATAGCCAGCCTTGATACCTACCGTAAGGGTTGCTGGGGATAACTCTCAACTGATTCAGAAAAGCACTCAAGTTTACACTGAACCAAAAACAGAACAAGACATCTGACAGCAATGAAGAACATGGGGCACAAATAAAGGACTCATTTTGGATGACGTTATTCAAATGTCAGAACTACGTGAAAACTGAATGTAAAAGACAAACTCAATTTGAAAGATACATGTACTAAATTGAATTAATAAAGTGGAAGACTGTGATCTCACAGAACTGCATGGGTTTTGAATCATTTTACTGGACTCCTGATATAATTGGCACTAGCTGACTAGCAGTAAAAAGAGGAGGGAAAAGAAAGTCTTTCTTCATGGTGATATTCTAAGACAATACTTGGAACAGGTTATTATGTCAATGCAAAATATATATACGAATAAAAAAGACTGGAAGAAATTAGAATTTCTGTTAGCTTGGATATTAGCAGCAAAGCGGCCGTCTGTATGTTCACGTTTTTTCACTTGGATAAATTTAAGTCAGATTTAGAATTCTACTCTTGTAATTAAAATAAATCATGCATAGGGTACACTGCAACTACAGGGCTAAAGGTATCTTAGAACAGCTCTGTTAAACACAAATGGGCCACTTTGGGCCTGAACACACTTCTGCAGAAAAAAAAGAGAAAACATAGCACATTCAAAGTTCCTGCTATCTAGGCATTCTTCGTACAAGCAAGTCAGAAAGCAAAAGCTGTGATCACTTAAGGTAGGTTCTAGAAACAGGAAGATTGCTCCCATTAGTCATGTAGCAGTGCCTGAATGTCTCCAGTACTTCCTAAATACAGTCAGACGGAGAGGAGGAATCGAACACTTCCTCAGCTTGCACACTTCTTACAGATCAGTGAAAGCACCAGGAAATGTGAAAATCCATGAAAATACATAAATGCTTATCTGCAAAACTGGCTGTCAGTAAGGAACTTGACTTTAAATAGACTTTTCCCCAAGTACAAACTTAAGAAAAAAATGTTTCCTAAATACATAATCAGATTGACAGCCATCTTCCTTATACTCCTTCTACTAGATCCTTATAAACAAAGGCCCACTCTCTTTCTGCCTGAGGCAGAATAATCAGAAGACCAAATTGTTAAAGGAAGTTTTAAGGTGGCTTCTGCCTACAAAATGAATGCTCGTGCTGTTACATCGTGCTTTGGTTGCATTCTAACACAGACAAAATGTACTTCCAAAAATATTCCTTTTACTTATAAGCCCTGCAGAGAGAGTGTGAGGACACTAAGAATAGGTTTCTGGTTTTAATACATCTCTTCAAAGTAATTCATAGATTCTTGGAGGTCCGCAGACCACAGCTTGAAAGCCAGTGATGAAGAAAATTTGCAACTGACTAGGCTTAAGCAACCTAGCCCCGCTAAGGTGCTGCAGAATCTGAAAATTAAACCAGTGCTCTTTTCATCTTAGGCTATGCCCATGTGCTGTAGAACCAGGTCCTGAAACACCTCCACCTCTTTCAGTGCTGTAACACCATTGTTACCATTGTTACACCATTGTTCCTGAGCCATTTTCATGAGAATAAGAGAACCAGGCTGAGGTAGATACGAATTTATAGACCTCAATCACAAAACCAGCTCATAAACTGCAGCATTTATTATTGTATTAAATCCCTTATATTCATTACTTTGTGCTACAAACTCTAAGAGGTGAAAACTCATGTAAGTAAAAGATTAAACATCATATTATGATGTCTTGCATCAGAAAGCATTAAAAAGTTACATCAACACTAGCAAATACTGTGCCCATAAAACAGTAGATTTACAGTGCAAACCTAGGTGCTAAGGAAATGTTTCTGGGCCACACTCTTTCAGTTTATTTTTATACAAAAGTGAACATCCAGTCTGTGTGCTCTCAAAAAGTATCCTGCAATATGAACCCAAGCATGTTAACTGTGTACAAACTGGAGATGTAATTTCTAAAGTACTCTAGGAATCCAAATTGAAATGTTAAAGCACATACAACAAAAGCAAGCTAAAGCTGCGTGTAGTTAAAATATCCTCCATTTAGAACATAAATTTTACATATGAATTCTGGTTTCAAGAAACTCATACATGTTTTAAGACTCTAAAATCTTACGCATGCTTATCAGGAAGAGGATGAACTACTTATGCAATAACAGAAACATAGTGCAGACTACTGGGCACACAACACCCTCCTTTGAAACTCAAACAATAATCCTGTAACTTGATCCAAAAGTGCTTTTAATTAAAGTATAATAAATAGGTGATTTTGAGAATTTGAAACATTCTTGAGATTTTAAAACTGATGAATTAAAGCTGATTTCTGGAATCACAAAAAAACATGAACGTAATCAGCATTGCTGTATTTCATATTGTTGCTTTAACTTTTGGCAGTACGGGTGTTTTCAGAGCTTTTGGCTTGTTATTTTCTGGGGCAGTAAATTCTGATACTTTTTTTTCATCAGTAAATACACTATTTTAAGAGAGTTTGGGCTCTCTTAAAATAGTGTCTCTTTGTCAAAGCTGGTTTATTACTAGTATTCCTCTGCAATATTAACATGTTTTTGAAAATGCTGCTCAAATTTCAAATTCTTACTGGAAAAGTTGAGTAAGTTCCTATACATATTTATGCCTTGGTATTTATAAATAAGTTGTCTTCAGGAAGTTAAAATATGTCTGAAATATAATATGACTTCATACAGGTATTCATATGCATGTGAAATAAAATAAGGCAATTTCTTACAAGAGACTTTTAGGTTATCACCAGGAATAACTGTCTCACGGCATGGACACATAAACTACCTAGGAAAGACACAAAATTTCCATTACTGGAAACCTGGAGAAATAAGTAAGATAAATTTCTGTCTAGAATGGCGTAAGTATTGTTGATGGTGCTTTTGAGTATGGGGACAGACTAAATGATCCCAAAGATCACTTCAGATTCTCATATTCTGCCTCTTCTTCCTTGCTGTCGGATGCTCTTCATGACCTTGCTACCCAGGAATTTCCAGTTCATATATTTTGGAGCCCTAATCCTGAATTTGCCCTGTCTTTTGAATCTCGAAAACAACGTAAGAGCACAAATCTTTCAGAAATGAAATACTGTAGCCAGTTAGTCACGAAAACCACCTTTTACATGTATTGGAAGAAGGCAAGATGATTTACGTGCATGAGTTTGGACACATCTGTAACAGCTGGGCACTCCAACGTGCCCTATTCTCTGTCCCTGGATATTTACAAGGACAATTTAGGGCAAGGATTAACAAGTAAGATACTTTCTCATTCTTTCACTAAAAGAAACAGATTGGGCTAATGTCAGGGGAAGCCATATGCTGCTTCACCTCATCGTAGCTTGGGGAGGAAGGTTAAGTGGTGGGTTTCTGGCAGAACAAGCTGTTTTTGAGAGGGCAGATACTTCTGTTTCTCCTGTTTTCCAGGATGCCAACTGCTTCATCACTTGTCCTGACAGACGGTTCATTTAAAAAAATCCTTTTGCAATCTCATGCTTTAACTTTTATGAAGAACAATAAAAGCATTGGAGTGTTGGCAACACTCCTCCAAAGTTGTACTGATAACTCTGAAATTAATGTATATTTGAGATTCATCCAGTCTATACAAAAAGACTATTTCCTAATAGCTGCACTCAATCATCTCAGCTTCTCTTGAACTTTCATCCTTGGAAATCAGAATTAAAACCTTTAGAGCACTGACAGCTGGATCAGTGTCATTTAGAAGCAAAGATGATAAGAATTCCTATTAGGAGATATCAGCTTTTAAGGCTACACTGCCCTTATACCCCCTTCATACGACCTGTTTTTTCCATTGATTTAGTATTCTCCAGTGTCTGAAGTAGGTTATGTAACACTTACAGGAAAATATACACACTTAAGGATTTTACAGTACAAAGAAAGTCATCTGAAAGCTGAAACAAATGGAAGGAGATTCCAAATGTGTTCTAATTAAGGACTACAATGAAATTAAGATAGAACTACAACACTCTAAAGACCTACCTGGTTTGATATAAGATTATACTGTACTATGCAAATGGCTGGCAATCCTGAAAAATTAAAGTGAGTGCTTATAGCCTGCAAATAGCACAGATAAAGAATACTGAAACGGCTGCTAGATTTCCCTGCTGTGCCAGTGGTGATTAGTTGACACTGACTGCGAGGATTAGAAGACGGTTCAGCTGTTTCCTTGACCTTTTGAGATATACAAGAGATTTGAAAATGTTTGCTAATTATTATCAGTTTTGCCAGCTGCAACAGAATTCAGAAAATATTTTAAGTAATTGTTCAGGGATGCAGGGTCAGTTCAGTTTCTCTTTTACTTTCATAATTCATGAAGAAGGATGGCAAACCAGAACTCAAATCACTGCAAAGTACTAAAATGAATGGCATTCAGCTCATTTCTTTTAAGGAAAGCTTCACATTTTCTACATTTCTTCTTGCTTTACGGAAAAGACATGAAGAGGTAATGGATTTTCACTGTACAAAAACATTGTTTGATCACTTTTTTTAAAAAATATAAAATGCACACAAGTTGTTGAATAACTTTATCATCTTAAAGTAGCTTCAAAAAAACAAGCTTCAAAAAAAAACTTTCAAAATTGGAAGGGGTGCTGGCAAAATACAGTAGCACATTGCTATGCATTAATGTTTTAGGAAATCTGTAAAATAGCAAATGTTGATCTTACAAGTTGGATTATCATGCTGTATTTCATATAATACACATGTATTATAATGTAATCTGTGCTACCATGTAAAATGTTTATTTTAAAAGTCTGAGATTTAAAGATGCCAAAAAGAATACAGAATTAACTTTATTCTGTTGATTCATTTCCAACATTTCTGGTTCTTTCTCATTAATCAATACGTTAAATGAATATTAATGAAATCCTGGGAGACAGATTTTTAGAGACTGGGAGACATATTCAACATCTTCCTCCGGCCTGCTAAATTCAAATGTTAAGGAAAATGCATGATGAAATTCCAAATGTGAACTATATGGGTAAAGCCAAAGTAAAAAATGATAAATGCTGTATTAAAGCATTCAATTTATATTCAGTTACACTAATTGTGTCTCACTAAATGTACTGAATGCCTCAATAAATGAGCAGAACTCCTCCCTCAGGGGATGGCTCAGGATTTTCATGTGGTTATTTATGTGAGGTTACCTTTAATTAGGTTAAATCAAAGTTGATTAAAATTCCTCAATAACTACTACTTTTATTTTTTTTAAACAACTGCTTGTCTCCTAGGATCATTTAACTACATGGGGCACAGAGATATTTCTTGTTTAAATTGCCCTTGTGGTCAGGAAGGCCAATGGTATCCTTGGGTTCATTCAGAAGAGCGGGGCCAGCAGGGTGAGAGAGGTGATCCTCCCTTTCTACTCTGCCCTGGCGAGGCCACATCTGGAGTACTGCGTCCAGTTCTGGGCTCTTCAGTTCAAGTAAGAGAACTTCTAGAGAGAGGCCAGCAAAAGGCTACAAAGATGATGAAGGGCCTGGAGCATCTCCCTTATGAAGAAAGGCTGAGAGACCTGGGGCTGTTCAGCCTGGAGAAGACTGAGAGCGGATCTTATCAATATCTAAAAGAGTGGGTGTCAAGTAACTGGGGCAAGCCCTTTTCAGTGGTGCTCAGCAACAGAACAAAGGGCAACAGGTACAAACTGGAATGCAGGAAGTTCCATATGAACATTAGAAAGAACTTCGTTACTTTGAGGGTGACGGAGCACTGGAACAGGCTGCCCAGAGAGGTTGTAGAGTCTCCTCCTCTGGAGATATTCAAGACCTGCCTGGATGCCTTCCTGTGCTACCTACGCTAGGGAACCTGCTCTAGCAGGGGGTTGGACTAAATGATCTCCAGAGGTCCTTTCCAATCCCTGTTATTTTGTGACATTATGAGGCATACAGAGATAGTCTACTGCTCATTTCTGGTGTAAAGGCAATACAAATAATCAGTATTAATATGAAACAGTATGTTTACTTTTGGCAGGAATTGATTGTACTGTACCACAGAATTCAACAATACCAAGTACCATTTCCAACACCAGATGAGCTGGTAGTGCCCCTGCAGAGCTAACCCTGCTATTCATTTTATATCCAATGTTTGCTTCCTGCCCAAATGACACCTGTGTGTTTCTTCTGAGCCAGTATCTGTTTGCATACACAAAAGCGTATTTCAAGGTTTCCCCAGCAGGGGGTTTTATTTATACAATTTAAGAATAAGTTGATTTCAACAGAAAAATATAAAATCTATAGAATCTCCTAAGGTGAGGAAAAAAAAAGAAACACAGAAGAATCTACTTTATTGAAAGGGAGTATATAAAGTTTGTGATCTGAGCAGTAATTTGAATAAAGAAGTTCTTTCTGTGAGAGCAGGAAAAAAAAATTAAGAATTGGATGCTAAAGGAGTGACAGACCTGAAAATACTAAAACTAATGCAGTTTTGTCACAAATGTTAGCAGAGAAAAAAAAGAAGGGAAACAAATCACATATTAAAAGGTCAGAAAGAGAGAAAAATTTTTGTCAGATCTATGGTCAAGCTGTCTCATTGTGCACGGCCACTCAGAAAGGGCCTTCTTCCTTATTTTCGCGTGTTGACAGAACTACAGAGCCTGCCTGCTCTTCTTCCAAGCCCCAGCATTCATCCTCGTAGGGATGTGGCAAAGTGATGCACTGCTCTCCTTCCAAACAGAAAGGAAACACAAATCTCTTGCATGCCAATAAATTGAAGAAATTAACCTCAAAGAGATGTCCCTGGGGCAATACAGATGTGAGCCACTATTTCTTGTGACGGGGCCAAGGTTTTTGTTGTTGTTTTTTTGTTTGTTTTATCCCTCCCTCTCCATTGTCCCATATTCTTAACATGCATCTGCTATCTGCTGATTTGGCATGGCAGGCTGAGATTTATAGTTGCATCCTCCAACACAGGGAAGATCTCTCTATATTCAGAGAAATGCGTACAGATGATGAACCCTGCATATAAATCTGACGATCCTAAGAAACAGGTATAGGAGCTTGGTTGATTTTCAAATATAGATGATGAGTAGGTGAAAATTACCCTTGGGCTATAAACAAATAAAGAAAAAACAATTTATGTGAACAGTTCGAAGCTGGATGAGAAACTTCAGGTGGTTATACACACAAACACAGAATATTTAATGGACTCCTTAACAGAAACCTTACTGTTGTATCAGAAAAGCAGTACATCTTATTTCCCCTTGAGGCAGGGAATGCCTGCTGTGTTACCAGAGCTAGACTCCCTGTAGAAGGTGAGCTGGCACGTGAAAAGCAGTCCTAACACAAACTGATCTAAGGAAAGATAAGCGTTTGGATCATGGAACAACACAGCCTGCAAATAATAGCATTTTGAAATGTTTTGAAGGAATGTCTTAATTACATGTCAGTAATTATTATTTTTTTAATACAAGAAATTCTCTAACACATGTAGGTGCTGAGGAATTGGGACAGTGAAGATCTTTATGACATAACCTTAGTTAAAACCCAGCACAGCGCCTACTGCAGCTGTTCTGCTCCAGAGAATTTGTAGGGAACTTGCAAGGAGGATTGGATTGACCTAAATTAGCAGAAGTCTTTAAAAAAAATTTACACCAGTACAGACTCCAAAGTGGAAAGAAATCCATTCTAGCTAGTATTCAGTTTAGCACTTTCACTCCTAAGAGAGAAAGTTTCTTGTTAGCTGATTTATATTCTTTTACAGATATGAATATATAAAACATTCACTTCTTGTTGTTACTTCCTTCTGCAGATAATTTCACTAATCCAAATCTCTCCCACTATGACTTACTTCCACAGAATTACTCAATACGATGATATGTCAAGAGACATTTTTACTCAAGTCTTTGCAGGCAGCAACATGAGAGAACAGAGTTTTGGATCTTAAGCAACAGATCTGTACAAAGCGAGGGTCAGCTGCTTGTTTAGTTTTGCCCCCTTAAGACTGATTCTTAAGAGTTTTTATCTAAGTAACATACAACTATCTTTGTTTCTGAGCAGAAGCATTTATACTCGTGTGGCAAATTCATCACTGATGGGCCTGTCACCAAAACCTGGTGGGATGATTCCCATGACTGGAATGTGGCGACTGATGGCTACAAGCTGTTCAGAAGGGACAGGCGAAGAAGGAGGAGAGTAGGTGTTGCCCTCTACATCAAGGAATGAATAGTGTATGAAGAATTGTCCCTGAAGAATGGCCACAAGCAAGTCAAAAGCCTGTGGGTGAGAGTTAGAGACAGCGGCAACAAAGGGAGCATTGTGGATGGGGTCTACTACAGGCCGCCTGATCAAGGGAGCCTGTTGATGAAGCCTTCTTCGTCCAGGACACGTTGTGATCGCAGGCTCTCGTCCTGCTGGGGGACTTCAACCACCCCGACTTCAGCTGGAAAAGTAGCACTACAAGCACTGCAAGACTAAGTAGGCAGTCTAGGATGCTCCTGGAATGTATCAAGGATAACTTCCTGAACCAGGTAACAGACAGCCCCATCGGGGAGAATGCAATACCGGACCTGTTGCTTACCAATGCTAGTGAACTGATTAGTGACATCAGGATTATAGGCTGCCTGGGCTGTAGCAATCATGCAGTGGTGGAGTTCACACTGAGAGATACCAGACAGGATAAGAGTAAAATCAGGAAGCTTAATTTTAGGAAAGCCAAATTCCAGCTCTTCAGGGAGTTAGGCAACCAAGACCCCTGGGAATCTGCCTTTGAGGATAAGGGAGCAGAGCAGAGCTGGCAGTTCTTCTTAAGGCCCAAAAGCTCTCCATTTCCTGGTGCAAGAAATCAAGAAAGAAAAGCAAGAGACAGGCATGGCTGAACCAGGACCTGCTGGTCAAACTGGAGAGCAAGAAGAAAATGCACAGGCAGGAGAAGCAGGGAAATGTAACCTAGGAGGAGTATAGGGATGGGGTCAAGAAGGCCAAGGCCCAGCTGAACTTGGCCAGGGGCACAAAGAAAGATATGAATGTTTTCTATAGGTACATCAACTGGAAAAGGAAGGTCCAGGAGGGTGTACCCTCCCTGAAGAGCAACACAGGCAGGCTGGTCACAATGGACAAGGAGAAGGCTGAGGTATTCAAAGTTTTTTGCCTCAGTCTTCAGTAGCGACTGCTCTACACACAGCTCTCAAGCGGATGGTTCGGAAGGTGGGAATTGAGGGGAGCATTGCTCCTCCCATTGTAAGCAAAGATCATGTTTGTGACTACCTGAGGAACATGAACATCCGTCCACGGGTCCTAGTGAGATGCATCCCAGAGCCCTGATGGAATTGGCTGGCACAGTTGCCAAGCCACTAGATATGGCTTATGCAATTAAGTCATTCCTGCAGCAAGAACTGATGAAGAGTTTCAAGAGTTTCAGCAGAGATCTAAGGGGAAGAGTCAGAAAAAGAAAAAAAAAAAAAAAAGACCTGTGAGTGGCCAAGAGCAGCACTACATGCTCTCACTCCCATTGGGAATTTCTGGCCAACTCTGAGCTCCCTGTCCCAAAGTTTTTTTCATTTCCACAAGCCACGTAATGGTCTGAGTCCACAGCCCAGGTAGCTGACCTCAAGCAGCTGTTCTTTCTGTTCCTACACAGTCCTGGACTAACTCAACTACAAAGCAAAGATAAATAAATAAATAAATAAATAGAAAACACAAAACCATGAAGCCAGGATCCCGTATCTTTGCTAAATCCTCTTTGCAAATCACTGGCTCACTCTTACGTTTACTCAGTCTGTAATCTATTAACGCAGGACACTGAAGGATTTTGTTCTGAGGAATGAAGTATTTTTAACTTGCCACATTTTAACTGCTCACATCCCACTGTGAACAACACTGCAGCAGTGACTACATCGGCACCAGCAATTTTCTCTCAGTACAGGTTTACTAAAATACAAAAAAAATTTTGCCCTTTTTTGAAAGAATGGAAAAATTATTCTATGTGGATCAGTGAGGAGAGCAGTAATTGCCACGGGGCTGACAATAATTTATGCAGAAGTTCTCAATTGTTCTTAATGGCCTGTCAGATGGTGAAAGGGAATGCAAAGCAGATCACAAAAACAGCAGCACAACTTCTGATAACAAATTCTTGAAACTTTCACTCTTACTAAGAAATGTGAAAATAGAGCTGAAGTGGCTTCTGGAGAAGCAACAAAGCCAGCTACACTATTATCTAGTAATTCACCTAGATCGGATTTTGTGATTGCAGCAGGAAAAGAAATAATGTTTTCCAACATTGTTCATTTTTTAAATAAGGACAGAAAAAAAAGTGGTAGAACAAAAACTTCATGTGCTTTGAACAACAGATTACTGCTACTACCAGGTAAGAGGCTGGCTGATGGAGATAGTTACTGGTACTTCAAAACCACAGAAATTTGAATTGTTTCCAATAGCAAAAAGTGAATGCAACTCAGAAAATAATAATCTACTCACTTTACTCAAGACAATACCAAACCATGTTGAGATTTGGAAAAGCAACCATACTGCAAGTCAGAGGACTTAAACTTCAGTAACGTATCAACATCTATGGTATCAAATGGAAGAACACTGTCTACTAACCCACAAAATAGAAACTTGTGAGCATATGCCTGCCTAATACAGCAAAACACACTAATGTATACATACATTAGACTATACCATCAGACAAGGTTCTCAAAGCAATTCATGCACTCTGATTTTTTTTGGATGTATTTTATCCTTCAAACACATCAGGAAAAAAATATTTTGCACTTAAACTGCAGAACCCACTTAAGTACTCATTCGATTACAGCTTCAAAATGTAAAGTAGGATTCAAGCATCTGAAAAGAAAGTGTTACCTGTTCTAAAAAGTTAAGTACAACTTCAACTTACCATATTACCTAATGAAGCCTTTTGTGGATAAAGTTTGAGATTTGTGAAAGACATAGAAACATATTAGGTATATGGGCAGCAGATACATATGCTAGATTTAAAAAAATACACAAGACGGTGTTTTCTTAGCACTGTCTCCAAGTCTCTCATTTTCGCATTGTTATTTAAAAACATGCCAACTCTCAAACCACCAGGCATGAGAGAAATGGCACTTTTCCCTCAGCTCTCCCAGTCCCTCCAGTGCTGCAAGGCACATGGCCGGGCACAGGCAGAACCTGCCTGCTCAGAAACGTGTCCTTAAAAAGGGCATCTACCAATAAACTATAGGTGTCCTTGGCATCAGTTTAAATTACACCGATTTTAAAATGAGAGAATCTCCCATATACATGCAACTGCTCAAAAAAATAAAAAATAAAAAAAATAAAAATAAACACCCTTGAAAAAATTCAATGGACCAAATTTAAAACGCGTTCAAAAAGCTGGATTACAGAATATCCTTTAGGTTGATCTATTCTCCCTGTGTAAAGCATGGCAAAAATCTTCTAGGAAAACAATTCTAAACTGATGGGGAAACCAGAGTCCATTGAGTGGAAACACTGTGCTGTGGGAAAACATGAATACGTTTTCCCAGGTTGCACTGCTGAGCTTTTCGTGCCATCCCAGAATTTCAGATGTGTCATACATTCCCACGGGAAAAGAAACATCTTAAATATTGCATCAAACCAAAACTGCAGTAGTAATAATAATGATATAAAACCATAACCTGATGGCACAAGTCCTCTTTTCCTACAACCCTGTAACAATCCCGTTTTCAAAAGTATCTCCCTACTAGATAATCTTTTTAATAAGAAGGCAGTCTGCATGTTTGTGCCTAAGAAGGAAGTCTGCAGGCTTTAATTCTAATTTTGTAAACCATCGTTTGTGGTTTACAATGTCCCCAGGGTATCTTATTATGTCCAGTTATGAGGTAATAAAAATAATGTTTTCTTCAGTTAAAAAAAAAAAAAAATTACCTCCTTTCCCTTTCTCATGCCTAAATCAAACACCTGCTGAAAACAATAACAACATAATTCAAAGTGAGAAAGCAACAAGAGATTCCTGATCCTGTATAAAAGATAAGGAATCATAAGTGTGCTACATGTGCTATGCAGAGCTACGTGCTTATTCTGTTTGTGAATGGGAAAGGGAAAAGGAAGGGTCTTCAAGGAAAGTAGCCAAAGGAAACTGAAGAGAATGTAAAAAGCATTTCAAGGCTATATTTAGAAGAAGGCATTCTTCATACATTTGCCAAGCTATTCACGTCATTTCACACAGCAGGTTTTATCCAGCTTTATAAGTCTATGAGAGAGCAGGAAAGAAAAAATCTGGATCAGCTGCCAGAAATGGAAATCTCGCATTTATGCAGAGGAATGAATATTTTAAGCATGTGAATTCAAGAGTACTTTCCAAAGAAGGGAGAGGGGGAAAAAAAAGAATAAAAAGGAGGGCGGGGGGGCTTTCAGCCTTCTACAGATATCGCAGAAGTAACATGATGTGGCTTCCATTGCTCTTTGTTGAGCTGGGTTCGCTAGCCTTAGCGACAGCACTGAAAACACTGAAATGAGTGAATTTCACTGAGTTCAAGTCCTGCTCATGTCTGCATACACAGGATCATCAGTTACATAAGCAATTACATTTTTTCTGCTCTACTGCGCATTAGACAATAACCTAAGATTAATAATCACCAACCACAAGCTCAAATGTGAAAACAGAAAGAAACACTCAAGTTTCATAAGAATATTATGATTTTTAACTCACTTAGCACGTGGCATGAAGTTCGGTGGTTTGCATAAAGAAATGTCAAGCACGCAAACAATGTGTCACTACCACGTGTAATGGAAATAGAAGCAAACAAAATGGAGAGCTCCTCTTTGTGACCTTCTGGAGGGCAGGGATGGAAGCAATTGGAGATATGGGACTTTTTTCGTTTAAACTTATGTAAATGAATTCAATCAAAAGTTTTTACCTTCGTTCCCTTCTCCAGGTGGCTGATAAAACGAAAGCCCCAAAGATATGATGGCTGCAATTTCCAAGATTATAAGAGTCACATCCTGCAGTGCTTCCCACACTAGCTGTAAGAATGTTTTTGGCTTCTTTGGGGGTATGAAGTTTTTTCCAAAAATAAGCTTTCGTTTTTCTAGATCTGCAGCAGTGCCAGCTAACCCTGTAAATTAAAACAAACAAACAAAAAAGTAATTAAAATTGCAGTGAAATATAAAGTAACAGCTTATAACTGTTTTCTAATATATCATAGAATAAATTACAATATATTTAAGATAGTTTAAAAATAAATTATTTTAATAGCAAAAATACAAGTTTTACCACCCATGGCATATTAACAAGCAGACACATTTACCACTTCAGTTTTGCTTTTGCAAGACGATTTGTCACTCCTTTCTGAAAACGACTTTATTTACTACCAATTCCTGTCAGTTTTAATCCTAAACAAGTCTGTGAATAGTAGGCTTACTTTAGTAAGTCCTACATAGGTAGATAAAAACATATACATGTGTAAGCAATGACTTCTGAATATAATCATAAGGTCGAACTAAGTTCTATTTGAGATGTTACGTTTGGGATGAGGCTGGAATGGCTGTTGGCAGCCTTCAGTAATACCAGAAGCAGCAGCACATCTTTGTTCTGACCTCAGGTCAACGACCTCAAAGAAAAACTCCATAAAGCATGTCATGTTCTTCAAAGCAACCGCTCTCGGTGCATATGTACTGTCACATAATTGCTGGAATGAACTGCGTCAATTTCTTTTTCCCCCTGAAGAGGCAGCCACAGTGACAGTGTGTGTGTGTAAAGAAAAAGTAAGTAAGTAAAGTAAGGTTCCTTAAATCTGTATAGATATGTGGATTTTTGTATGATACTTCAAATTCTGGATACAATGTAAGAATGCAATTGTAGCTGTGCTGAGAAGTGCCAACCTTTCACTTAGGTGTTTTTTCCTGCTTTTTATATTGAGTACGTGCATGTCTAGCACATTTTCTGGTTAGAAAAAAAAAAGATACAAAATACTTGCAAAAGTTAGGGCAGAAGCAGCATAAAGAACAGCAATAAAGCAAGTGGTTACATATATCTGTCAAATAATATTGATACCAGTTGGAACATTTACAACCGGTAGGATTTGAATGCAATTAGCAATGTAAAATTATTCACGCTCATTCACACTGAGCTGACACAATGAAAATAGCTGAGAGCTGACCCCAGAGGGCTACAGAGGTGCCTGCAAGAGAGCAGGAACCATCCCACGCTGTAAGGATTCCCGACATCCCCCTCCTCACACAGCTCAGGGTAACTCCTTCCATCCTCTGAGAACCCTGACTCCTGCGGGTCCGTGAGGAACAGGAAGCCCTGTTACAAGCATCCCCAGGATGCCAAGCAGAAGCAGCGAGGATCTGAACTCGCTAACAGCACTCAGCCCTGCCTCTCCTCCGTTCAGGACTTGTGCAGCCATTCCCAGCACCACAGCAGATGCATGGCAGTGAAATACCTCCCGTATGAAAGCACCCAGCACAAGCCTAATTGCCTAAAGTGATGCCTCTGTGAACACATCAATCCTGCCATAATACAGCCAAAGACGTTGACTCACCTTTCACTTGAAGTATATAATTACAACTGCTGTGTAGCTCCTGGCTCTTGACTAACTCATCAAACTTTCATTTCACCTTCAGCTTCCCAGAAACACTATCCTCTCCCAGATAAAGGCATGCTGTAGTTATTATTACTTCACCCAATTTAATTTTCAGTACCTACTGCAGAGTGAGACTACAACAGACAGGTTCCAGCTGCTATAAAACGTGCCTGTGACCATCTCCACGATTCACACAACCACACACCAAACTTCTCAGCTCCTCCTTGAGTTCTCATTCGGCTTCTAATGTGGGGTAAAGGCTTTGCCCCTATGAAATATCAATGGCAGACAGTGAGCCATGTGGGCAGCTACACTGCAAACCAGTGCAGACCAGAGAGTTAGGACAATGCACATGAGTGATCAGAAAAGCCTCTCACTCCTGATGGGATCTGACGCAGTGACAAGCCTTTAGGAGAAACAAAACAAAGCCAGTTCGATCAGCTTCCAGAGGGCTGCAAAGCCCTTGAATACAAAACAGGCTTTTCACTAAAAATGGCATGCACAATTCGTACTACTTCCCCAAAACGTACCCAGAATACAGCAGTGACTTCATATGTCAAGGGGCAAATTCATTAACAACCTTGAGAGCGTAAGAATTTTGAGCAGAAATGTTTATATCATGCATCTACAAGCAGATATGCAAAGCAGGTCTGAAACAGAGAGACCTCATACATATTGGGAAGCAGAAGAAAAAAGTGCCTGCAAAAGGATTGTTTTCCAACATAGAACATATGTGCACAGTGGTGGGCCAGCCCCAGCAGGTGAGGAGATGACTGGTTACTCAACAGCATGACAGAGATGGGTGATACAGCACAGGAAATAGTGGACATATTTTTGCACGATCCTAATTACATTTACCGACACGTGATGGATTCACCATTTCACAAAGCGTGCTGCTATACACTTTTTATGGTCTACTGACAGCAAAGTAAATGTGTCCTGCCCTACAGCACTGACCTTAACACACACAGAAGTACTTCATAGGTACATACTGAGAAGACTCCAAAGAAATCCAAGAGCTCATGCTTCTCTAACACAAAAATTGTTCATTGACCTTGACATTTAGATACTATAAGGTTGAGGACTAAATGGGGCTTAAAGCATCTATGTCCAACCTTATCTTCCACATTATGGTTTATGTAACCTACATTAAAATTTAGATATAAATTTTACTTAATCATGCTCTTTCTTCTTTAATTATGACATTTATTTTCCAGTAAATTATTTAGAAGTGATGGAAAATGAAATTCAATGTTCAGTTCTAATCAAAAGGTTTCCCTTCTCTGTTCTGGCCATCGCTCTAAAAACCCTACTCAGCAAGATTTCTGCGTTGTTTTCTTTTTTCCTTTCTTCATTTTTTTCTCTGAATGCCAGAAACTGACAAATTCCTGTAGTTAAGGGGCAAGAGGAAAGGAGAGCGTGAAGAAATCTGAAGACCAGTGACAAAGTCACATCGTAACGGTCCTAAGCATTACTGCAGAGCTAAGGTCAGAAAGGGACCACAGAATACGCAGAGCACTCCATGTTTTACACAGAGATACAGCTAAGGGAGTTGGGAATCGGAGGCAAAGATGTTTATTTTGCAAAAGCTTCCATTAGTTCTCTGTACTGCTGTCAGCAGAAGATACACGGGGCACTCTTTATCTTTCCCATAGCACTAAAGGTGTCTTAGGCAGGACAAACTTTGCGGCTTGAAGAGGACTAGAGGTCACGCATGCTTTCTGTTGCACTGGCAGATCTGCAGGACGCTGCTTCCCAGCTAGCACACACTGCCGGGCAGTGCAGATGGTGGAAACGTCAATTAGCACAGCAAGAGCTGCAAGTGGACATCTGTCCTCACCATTACTTTTAACCAGGAGATGGCATTCCTGCTGCTAGATTTGCTTCTTTGTCCTCTCTTTATTACACATACTGACTTCATTACTGTTCTTGAATATTTTTTTCTTTTCCATTTGTCGCTCAATCTATGTATTGACTGCTGTGACAATAAAGAAAGAATAGCACAGATGAGAGCAATTGGAAATACCATTTCTATATGAGGAGACAAAACATGGAGATATTGGTTCTACCTGACTTCAGAATTCATGTGTTCCTGTATTCAGTGTTGTATTCAGTACAATGATAAGTCACACACTGGCTGCTTTATTCATGTGTCCACACAAGGATAATTTTTTAAAAATACTTTTGTATGTTGAGGCTATGCAACACTTTGCTTGGCCAAACTGTTTTAGAATGATTATGCAGTTTTTGTATTCAATTTTTCCACAAATAGGATGCATATGTTTAGTAAATACTGTGAAAATTGACTACTGATGCATTAAGCACTTAAATAATTTTTCAAGGCTTCTTTCCAAAACTTTTCCCCAAAATTTGCCTGAAATCTGGGGAGGACAAAAATGTGATTGCATAGAAAATCTTCTCTATGATGTGCAGTATATTAATTTCTTCTTTCATCTAGCTTTCCTTGGTAACACAGATTTACTTATATTTTTAATTGTTGCTGTTTCAAAGGGAAAGAAAGATTAAAAACCTGGAGAAACAACAATTAATGTTTTTTCTCTGTTCCTTATCTGCAACCGCCAGTTACTGAACACTAAATATAAAACCATCATTTCAATTAATGCTTCCTGAAAAATTATATTTCTCTTGACAATCCTCTCCACTGCAACCAAATGGAGCATCACAAACCGGATGATTTTGATGATGCAAAAACAGCAAAATCACGGCGCTGCTACAGCAACAATTCAGGAGAAAAAAAATACAACATAAAGCTTAAGAGAATGGTGAGAATGGTTCACATCCACTTCAGCTATGAAATGAAGAAACAGGTTAAGAAAACCCAACCCACAACTATTTTAAAAGTGAACTGATTAGATACCACATGCAGGAATACTTCCTGTGGGAACACAGACCTACATTTCATCTCAAGCTCCTCCAGCCTACTCTCAAACTCCATTCTCAAATGGTGAGCATTTCTAGCATGCCATTACCTCCATATTCACAGAAACTAAAAATTAAAACAAAGTATCACCTTGGTAATTATTTAACATTCTTCGCCTTGTTTCACCAGTTCCATTTATTTCTCATTCAGCTCTGAAATCATCACTATCACTGCTACATAACGCCTCAGTACAGCTTGCCCAGGCCCACCGACATCTAGAGCTCTTACATAAATTCTCTGAAATCCAGTAGGAATTAGAAATATTAGCTTCACTTACTGCTATTTTAATACAGAGAAGTCAAACTCTCAATCTCATTCTATATTTTTAATGGGATTCTATTCTCTGGTTATTCTCTGGTGCACTACTCTTCTCTTTCTTGACAAAGCTAGACGTGACAGCAGGCCTTCTTTTCTTCTGCTTCAATCTACAAAGTGCTGTCTTGTGAGTGAAACTGCTAAGCAAAATTTTCAATTCAGATGAGTACCTAGCAACCAGCAGATTTAGTTTCAGAGATCGTCCTTTTGCAACTCTCCCTACCTAAGAATCTGGATGAGACAAGGAACCACGGGCAGTAAACTGTGATTATTGTTAGGGTTTTGATCAAAGGCTAAGGAAGGTGGGTTTTTTTCCTCTTACGTATAATGATATAATCGATCACAAAATGATGTAATGCAACATCAGTTGTCTTAAACACTACAGCTTATTAGATCACGAAGTCTTCATGACACTGGTTTAAAGGGTGTCTAAGGAAAACAAACACCTGCACTGGTACCAGGTATGCCAAAAAAAATATACACTGCTTTAGACCACCTGCCTTACTGGCAATAGCACAATATATTTATACCTTTATACTATAAAGATATCAGGCAATTCACACATAAAATGGATTTCTCTATCTCCTCCCAGTTTTATCATATGTCTTACTCGAAAAATTCTTAGAATTTCAATGTACTGCATCCAATTAGTCCATCTTAAAACCAGTTAAGAGAAGCTACTCTGTCAGTAGGAGAGTAATGAAGGAAAAACATTTACTGGTTCCAGCAAGCTAAATTTCAATTTCACCAGTGAATTTCACCTCAATGAATAATCATTTTCTTCTAATCTCAAAACAACAAAGCTGACTGCAAAGTGTAATTAATCTCATTACCTGCTGTCATTAATATCACCTGCTTATAGTTGTATGAAATTTGTCTAGAATTTAAAAGCCTTTGTAATCACAAACCATCCAGCACATGCCCTGTAAGCCTTACACACTGCTGATGCTGTTACTTTGAGTCCTGGGAGTGCTGCCCGCAGGCCTTTACGTGATTTAGAGCCCCCTCGAGTCAAAAGCCTTACAGTCAGAGCTGACCAGCCAGCACACTGGGAGGTGCACAGAGGTGGCAGAACCAGGAAATGAATTAATGGACCCCCTCCATCTCCTCATTAATCATCCTCCTCTTCACATCTAATAGCAACAACCAGCCAAGTCACCGTGTCCTGTCCTTTGAGTTCTGCTGTGGCCTCAGCTGCAGCAGGGGGACCACCCCTCAGCATCAGTAAAGATTCAAGCTGATTACACATTCCCTCAAAAAGGTCTTTACCATTACAGTTGCAGTCAACAACTATCACTCTGAAGTCACGCAAACTACAAAACATCTCTAAAACCAAACATTTTGTTCTTGTCGTAAGGCGGTGTGTTGTTTTTTTTTAAATAAACCAACCAAGGAACTTTATGTTTTTACTGATATACTGATACATCTAGTGTAAATACCAGGAACAGATAAACAATAACAACTTGCCTTTCTACAGCGAGTTTCTCTCTCTCATTCTCCTTCTATGTAAAGAAACGTATGAGTAAATTTATCTCAACTCTACAAGGCAGAGGAAGGCTGCAGTTCTTGCCCCAGACGATGTGGTGGCAGTTCAGGGCAGTAAACACCCATCTCCTAGGATTTCTGATTTACAAACAGCTGCAAGATACCATGCAGTATTTGTTACTGCCAGGAAGCACTAAATACTCAGAGGCAGGTTTCATTCATTTCCCCCATCTATGCATTTTGGTTTTACTTCTCCTATTCTAATTTATTTTTCTCTTCTCTGAAGAGAAGAAGCTATTAAACAGGAACAAATAATTTACCTATGATAACTGATAGCAGCAACTCAGAAATTGTTTCTAATACTGACTGCAATATAGCTAAAAAGCCACATATCTGAAAGTCGTGCTACAATGTCATTATAATCTAACAACCAGATTGATGTGCATGGCATTCCCATCAAGGCAACGGACAATACACCACATATTGAAGGCAAGATTTGAATCCTAACAGATGTCCAATATTTGCCTTGCCTACACAGACACCAAAGAAGTTCCTACAAAGGCTGATAAAGTGTTCAGTGAGAGTAAAGTCCAGTATAAATGCAGAGGAATTAATTAGGATTTCTTATTTACTAACGTACTGATGTCAGTGGGAGTACAGATATTAAGAAGGAAGAAAATTCCACCAGAAATCATTTCTTCAGCTCTTACTCCAGTCAATAATCACTGCACCATTTACACATCTCATTCCATGCATCTTGGACATTTTTCTTTTGTTCTGTTGAGGTAGTATCGGGTGCAACAAAGCCAATAAAGGCATCAGTTTCAGTACTGCATAAAATGTGGCTATTTCAATGAAGTTGATAGAACGTATAAGGGAACTACTATCAAAAACATACTGTTAAAATGCTGAGTTACGATTGCTCCAGATCACTTGAAAGCTTTTTCTTGCCTTTAATGTTTATATCAAGCATTTCTTACTACAGCTTAAAACAGCACTCAGTGGCTATCCTATGGCATCACACTGAAAAAGCACTAACATGAATCAGGTAATTGCAGAGCAAAGCAATCACGTTAGTTTAACAGAGGAGACCCAAGGGCTCAGCCAAGAAAAAGAGCAGCAAGTAAATGAGCCCATAAGAAAACTAAGTTGAAAGCCTTCTGTAATTAACACACCTTCATAACCACTTACCATCACTCTCACTGGACCTCTACAAAAAAAATTCACTTCTTTACTTCATGTGTATGGCTAGGAGTAATCATGGGAATGACAGAAAGGGGAAAAAGTCCCCGAAATCAATCGGTGATTCCCAGAGCCACATCTCCAACTGCATGTGTGCCCTGTCAACAGCTAGTGACACCGAGCCTAGCCACTCCTGCTGTTAAGTAACACCTCAGCAAAGAAATGCAGAATTACAAGAACGTCCACTCAACTGCCCACTGATCATAAAGATTAAAAACTTTGAATTTTTTCACATTTCTTATCACAGTGCAACTTCAAGTCACTTGAAGCTTTGCACGTAAAACATTACAATCAAAGCATATACATGTACGTGAACCGTTCCAGAAATGGTGGACATTTAACCGTGAAATTTGACACAGCTGAATACAGAATATCCTGAGTTGGAAGCGGCACACAAGGATCACTGAGCCCAACTCCCAGCTCCGCACTACCACCCAAAATCCAAACCCTACATCTGAGAGCTGTCCAAATGTTCCCCAAGCTCCGGCAGCTCGGGGCCGTGCCCACCGCCCTCTGGTGAAGCACCTTTTCCTAGCACCCCCTGACCCTCCCCTGGCACAGCACAGCTCCGTGCTGTTCCCTCAAGTCCTGACACTGATAGCAGAGAGAAAGGCGAACAGTGACACAGCTTAACATATGTTCTCATCGCAACAACAGAATAGAAAAGAGGTTTCTTGTAGATGAGGCCAGGAACTTGTAGTTTAAGGCAGCTAACTTTCTTAAAATATGTTTAACTAAATAATACAAGAAAAAATCCTATGTTCTGAAGAAAGCAGCACGTATTATTGTGATGTCCATAAGGGAAACGAAAACACAAAATAAAACCCCACTTTGTTAAGTCTGCTTACACAGCATGATTCTCTCCCCTCCCACCCTTACTTTAAAAAAAACAAATAAACCAGATAGCAGTGAGCTGTGTTTCTCTGAGGTGTTACCTCCAAGTGCTGCTACTTGGCAGCTCTTAATTTCATTGCTATCTTTGTCAGTGTCATCTGCTTTTCCTGTGAGCAATGTCAGCTTGTCAGCTGCACAGCAACTGTACTTGCTTCAAGCTGTGCCTTTGTGAGAGGCAGAGCACTTGCTATAGCACATCTTAAGCTGCTGTGTATCTGAGAGAGTATTCAAGGTATCTAAAAAAAAAGAGAACACTGAAGAAAAAGAGTGCTATGATCACTACACCATCTGCAAGCAATGTTAAATACCACTATTGCTCCTGCATGTGACAATGATGTCACTTAAAATCACAATGCTCAACTTGTGAGAGGACGGTAAGAACATAAAATGCATTTTGAGCATCCCAGGGGACTACTCCCATTGCCCAGGAGTCTGAGAATAGTTAGACCTTTGAAACCTCAGACATGGCACAGGCACTGTGAGCTCCCTGCTACCTACACAACACTGCACTGCACTCAGCATTACCATCTCCGTGCTCTCCAGAAACAAGTGGGACCCATGCTTCAGATCATCATCTGCCTTTCCTCTAAGTACCACAGAAACTTGAAGGAACAATAAAAATGAAAGGAGCTGTGAAATTTCATCCAGCACCTGAATACCTCACAACTCAACACAGATATATAGTCAAAATTTAAAAGACATTGGCACTGGTATTTTAAGCGAGTCCAAGAAGATCCATATTGCCCCATTTTCTAAATGCAGTAAGAAAAGATGTGAAGAGAAGTACGTCTCTTCCAGCCTACTGGTAATTAGTTAATTCAGCTCCCAAAAGCTGTCTGGGTGAGAAGAGCAGCAGAGCAGAGCATGGGATCAGCAGCAGTGATCTAGTCGGGCTGATGGTACTATGAGAACAGAATTGATGTTATTCCTTCAGAGCGATCTCAGCTCTGTGTAAAGCACAATAAAAGGTGTATAATACAAAAAGATGCCTTTTTTTAATACTGTGAGAAGTGACAGTTTTCTTGACTCTTACTTGTGAACGACTAGCAAATATATACGGTGACCAAAGCAATCTCAAAATGTTGTGTGGGATATGGCATTATTTTATTCGTATATCCATATGCAATAGAGCTCCATTAGGAACACAACACCCACAGACTCTTCCTATTTTAGAATGTTAAAAAGCCCAAAGAATAGACTCTCTCAATATGAAGCGTATATTGTCAATCACCTTGATTATCCCTCTGTATAATTAACCTTATCTGAATGCAATAATCACTAATGAAATTCTCCAGATTATTTTCTAGCACAAAGCAAATACTAAATCAAATTGTAAAGTAAGTACCTCAAGGAAGGAGCTCCTAGTCACCAGCTGCAGTAAGAGTGTAAGACAGAACCAGACAAGGACACCATGCGTTTTTATGCAGAACAAACTGGTCCTACCTCAGTAGCATAGCTTAATAGAAATATTCAGGACTTAACCAGTGTTAGCTCACACGTTTTTTCCACAGATGAATTGTGGAGGAATAGATAAATCTCACTAACCTGCCTTCCACTATTTATTGAATATATAGCTTCCTCTGCATATTCTGAAGAAAACTGAGATGCTGACCTGCATCTCATCTTGCATCTTCTGGCTGGGGTGAAGTGGAAACCCTCTCACACAGAGGGACATCCAGTTAACTACAGCAACTGAACAGGGTCAGCTCAGACCTCTGGGAATTCAAGGTAGCAGAGGCAAGCGCCAGAAAAGGAGTAAGCATGCAACGTGGGCATGGGAGAAATCTGGGAGATTTCTAAAAAAAAGGCAACTGTGCACCTAGACCTCATTTCTCATCGATGACAGAAGTAGGAAACATTTCAGAGACACAAAGGACTCTATGCGGAGTTCAGGAAATCCAAAAAAGCACTGAAAATTGCTCAAGTATAAAGAAATAGAGAGGTTGTGGAGCCTCCTCCTCTGGAGATATTCAAAACCTGCTTGGATGTGATCCTGGGCAATGTGCTGTAGGTAACCCTGCCTGAAGCATGGGGATTGGACTAGATGATCCCAAGTGGTCCCCTTCCAACTTCAGCCATTCTGTGAATTTCTGTTCAAGGAGACAGCAAAATTGAAAGGATTTGTCTTCAATTCTCTTGATCTACTTGATCATAATATTTACGCATTCTTCATGTTAAGAATGACTTTTTCTATTTTGTCTTGGATGGTTTGAAAAGTTGAAAACCTTGAGTGTCTTTTGGCAAGTGCACTTCCAAGAGAATGGAATATGGCAATTCTGCACCAAAGCTCCTGCAGAGGTGTGCTCACATTACAAATGCTTAGGAATTTGTTTTAGACACATTAGCAGAAATAAAAATATTAAATTGTATCATAATAGAAGCATCAATTTTATACTAAAAATCAGCCTCAGGCAGCTTCAGCAAGTAAACAAAAATTACATTTTCTTAATGCTCCTCAGTAAACCCTACAGTTATTAATTAACCTTTACTAAATATTTGGAAGCTTAAGTTTTTATTTAATATGAAATCTCAAAGTAGAATTTATTTAATCAATGTATGGCTTAACCATTTTCATTGCATGCTAGTTTCCTATGTTTACATTGTGCTAGCTATTTGATTTCAATTCCAGCCCATTAATTCATTGCTTTGCTTAATCTAGCTCAACTGGGAAGAGTCACCCTTAATCCAAAACAAAAACATCCATACAAAGAGTTAATCCATAGTGGTTAATCAGGAATAGATGTTCCAAAATAAATCCAGAGGCTGAAAATAAGTAAATCCCTTAGACTGAGTTTGATTTGGACCACTTTCACCTCAGCTTCAAAGCTGCTGCTAAAGACAAATACTTCCCCATGCCATAACTATGGCAATACAGTTATTCGGAGCTGAAGCCATACACCATACAGCAGGAGAACATGGCAATTTACTTTATCAAATTAGATGAAAATTCTTGCAAATAAGAGAAACAAGAATACTGAGAAATGGAGAAGTAACAAAAGGAGATTTCTTCTCATATGAAAATTGGGCAGAATTCTAAGCACTCTTTTTATCGTGATTTAACACTGAGACATATATTTGGTTAGTCGTAGCTTAAGGACTCCATTAAATTCTCTGCTTCTCACGTGGAGGGCGTGCACTCATCTACAGCTGTGAGCATACAAGCAGAGTGACAGAAACACGACAATTTTTTTCTTATGTGCCAACTACTGCATCAATGGAGTGGTCTCTTAATTTGGAATTTATCTTAGAAGACAAGCACAGTCTATGGACTCATTAAGGCACAGTCCATCTGAACAGCACGAACAGTCTTCACACCTGGTCTAAAGGTCAAAGTGAAAGAGCAAAGGATCTCAAGGCCAGTTGCAGGAAACACATCTGATGGCAGCAGCCACCAGTACACTTTGTTTATACGCATGTAAAATCTCACAGTAATAGTTCAGTTAACAAGTAAAGCTACGGGACTTTCAAGTTAATTAATTTTAGTCATTACAAAGCAATACACAGAGACTGGATAAGATGCAACTGTCAAAATTATACCACAGATGATTTTTTTATTTGAAAGTACATTTTAGTTCAGAGAGTGTTCCCAAATCCTCATTCATATGGCACTGAAAGATGGAGAAAAGAAGTAATCCCAGTTACGCTCGCACCAAGAAAAGAAGCGTTTCAAATTTTCACAACTTAACTAGTTGTAAAAAGTCGTGTCAGTTTATCCCTTCAGTAACTAACTGAAAACTGCCTTTTAATTACCATGTGCTTCTCTTTAGGTAGCAAAATTAGAAATGGGCTTCTCTTTGTATGGCTCCTTACTCGTGCTTATTTTTCTTGTATGGCTTCTGCCTCATAAAAAATGTTTTGTCCAAATTCATGGTAAGGTTGGATGTCCAAAAATGCATGCAAATTACTACCAGCCATAGCAAAAATGTTTGGGGAAATTGGCAATCTTCCAAAAACCTGGAATATTCCAGAAAAGCAGAATGTGATTCAGAAGTACTTTATCAACGGTGGCACCGTTTTGTTTATGGCTGCAATGCAGCATTCTTTTCACGTCTTTTCATCTCACTTAAAGGATAAAATGACCCAACTGCCTACTCTGTTCCATCATTATTCATTAATGAAGAGACTGGGCCTAGAGGATTGTCATTGCAGGATTTAAAAAAAGGTTCATTAATACATCCCTTAAGCACGGCACACATTAACACAGAACAAGAGATAAAGACATGAAAATCAGAAACTTTCAAAGTCTGCTTTAGCAACCTTTAGAGAACGTTATCAGTTTAAATATTACTGATAACATGCTATTATGTTATAAAATAATTTTGATTAATGTAGAAGGTGCAAACCCCTTGAAATGCTTTTCAGCGAGATGAACAGCAGGGCTAAGCTGCAGTCATTCCTTTCAGCAGACATCTTGAGCATGCATTTATTTTCCACAGGTTATGTAAGTGGTGAGCAGAGATGAACCGAATGGTCAGGCTGAAATATTCAGGACACTCAAAGGCAGACTTCCCCCCCCTTCTCTATTGCCCTAATTCTTCTATGCCTTCTGTTGAACTTATTTATATTTTTCCCTGTCTCCCTATTTGCCTCCTATGTCCTTTCCTCTTCCTGAAGCTCATCTTGCAGATTTTCCCTCTTCCCTTCGTATACTTTCTCACATTCCTTACTTTCCCCTTCGTTTTATCTCACAGAAACCAATGCCTCTGATAAATATCAGGTAGCTCTTCCTTCCTCCCTCTCAGTTTCTACTGCTTACCACCTCTCCCCCTGAAACTTCTTTCTTATTTTGGGGAAATGTGTTATCTTCTGGGCCACAATTGTTTCTTAGCTTTACACGGCTGTATTTATTTATTCAAATGAGGAGCGTGAGTACAAAATACATACAATTTTTGAAGTGCAGCATGTTGCGATACTCATATGCTATCAGAACTGATGCTTTCCAAGATGGCTCTGCAATACTATGTACTTGCTCACTGCAGATTTAGGAATGACATTCAAGAAAAGCTCTTTTATGAAAACAAAACACTGCTCACACTGCAGGTCTTAGAAAATCTCTAAGAAAAATACTCTATTTGTTTAATGATAATGAAAAATTGAATCCAAAAAATAAAAATATAAAGGAAGTCTATTAAGTGAGACTATTAGTACCAATATTACACTCCATTTATATGCTCTCAAGATTTTTGAATTTAATGGAAAAATGAGCAATTCTTTTTATTATGGAAACGGGAAGCAAGCTTACATAACATAAGAAGACAGCACTAATCTTTTAACTTCCTGAGCATTGTTTGTGTCAGTCTTTATCTGCAATTAAGCTTAGTGCATATGAAGTTCACTGGCTGCCGAAGCTCGGAGGACTGATACAGCCCAGGACAGGTAACTTAAGCTCCTTCTACATTGACCTACCAAACTCTGACCCATTAGACCTGTCTGGTAAAAGTGAGAAGGGATTACAATTTCATTCAGATCTTGATATCTGAGCAATTCATTGACAAGAGTACCAATTATGTTCGATCCCGTCACCTTTCCCCCTACTTCTGGGCTGGACTGATTTGCCATGAAATGGCAATCCTGCATCATGCTGAATTTGATAAGAGTGACCTAAGATAAAAGGTTTTGGGTCTTGAAAACAAACCCTAATTCATCCGGTTTGCTAATATGTCATAATTCTAATGCTATAAAACCATAGGTTTAATCTATGTATGGGTATCTACCGCACTCAGACACAGTGGTGAATGCAATAACTAAGGCTGTTATCAGTACCAATGAACACACATGATAATGTTTTACTGAGGTACTGAGATACAGACCAATTTGCCAAAAAAAAAAAAAAAAAAAGGTGTATTTATTGTTGGACTCCCCAGCTCCCTCGCTAGAAGAGGCTTTGGAACAGGGCTGAGCAGAAGGTTCAGGGCAGGCATGCTGTGCAGTGCTCGCTGCACACACACGGAGCCCTTCCCTGCAGCTATGCATGCAGGGACCTTCCCTTCCCAGCACAGCAGCATGCCGCACTTGCTAGGATCAAGATGTCACAGCAAAATGATGCAATTTTATATCTTATCTAAAACCTTTGTAAACAAATTTTTTTAAGTGTCAATGCCAGGCTGACGTGGTTACCAAGTCTACATGTGAACCCCCTACTTTGCGAGCTATTCTATATCTTTATGTTCTTTCCTCTGCTATGGTTTCGCTGTTTGTTATTTCTATGTGCTTTTTCTCCCCTTGAATCTGGCTTGCATCTGCTGTGCTTTGTGCGAAGTCACAGGACCCAATTACAAAGTTGCAGCAGGAAACTGCATCCAAAGATTTTGCTTTAACTGATTTGAAGACATTCTGGTTTCTCTACCGAGGCCTCCGCTTCATAAAGTGGAATTCCTTGAGGCTGAAGACAGTCAAACCAGTCCTGATTCCCGGCATTATCAAGCTGCTGCCTTCAACACCCTTGACTTGTCCTTGAAATGGCTTTCTGCAGCCATGACTCACTCCGCTACGGCACTCGTTTTACTGGCAGAAAATTGAGCTGAGTGACACAGAGCTAAGCATGGAGAGACGTCTCCGTGCAAGGGACAGCAGCGGGATTCCTGGGGCATGAGGAAGGAACACCAAGCAAAGTGTTCTTGCTATTTAGGAAAAAAAAAGGTATTTACAATTTAATTTTCCTGGCTTCAAACACACGCCCTCAATACACAATTTCATTTGTGTGTAGGAAAAGAATCGTACAGCCAAGCTTTCCCCTTACAAGCAGCCATTTAAGGAGGAAAAAGTGTACAGCAGGAAGTATTTGAATCATACTAGCATTAGGAGAAAATAACAAATTGCAAACAGGCAGGTAATTTAGCTGTTTGCAGGCTACTCTCCTCTTCACATATCACATCAGTACATTACTGGCTGGATATTTGCTCTTCAGAAAGAAACCCCTTTAATATTGTACTGTATTTATTGAAAGTTTGGGATATAATTTTCTCAGTGGTATAAAATAGAGGACCAAATGTTCTTGTGCTATGGTAGACCAAGAACATTTGTTTGAATAGGAAAATTACGTCTGGAATTTGCCTTCAGATAGATCAAGCACGATGTCTGGAAGCTGCAGTTGCAGGCATAACAGAGAAAGCTTTCTGCAGCGTATTTACCTGAAAATCATGCATGGTCATTAGGCTGTTTGCTTCCCAATAAACGTTAATAACTGGAGATGGGTGTGGTTATTACCTAAGCTTCTTGTATTCTCTCCCACTTCTATGCCCACTAAGTGTTTATAAATGATGATTAGACATTAGCCCACCACCTGGCACAGCGGGGATCTGAATCATAATTGGAGACCAACAGAACCCCAGCATATTGAAAAAGTAAACAATTTACATCTCAATTTGGCATAGCCAGTGCTATATACAAGTCATTATAGATATCTGAGCTTATTAATTTTCGCTACAATTCACAAAATAGTCATTCAAAAGCCAACTGTGAGGTACCTCGTTTCCCCTGCCCAAATCTAAGGGCAGCTCCTGAGCCAGCTGGGAATGTTTCCAGCTCTATTTGCTTGCACAGTTAGACAAACAGCTACGCCGACACCGAAAACCAGAGGCAACAAACAGCCAGGAACTAGAGGGTGGCAACAGTCACGCCTTCAAGCATCTAACTGTGTGCTCGCAGGCACCTATCTCATCCAGCTTCTGAGCTACCAAAAGGACTGAAATTAAAAATATCACTCCATAGCATTCCAGTGGCAAGTACAGGTTTACATCTTAATGGTCTGTACAAACTCCAGTGATGGTCAAAAGGTTCTGTTTATCCTCATAGCAAAGATTGTTTATCCTTACAGCAAATGCAGCTACACGCTCTTTGCTTGTATGTGTTTGCATAACACAGAGCTCGGCTATTAGCAGTAGGGTAATCCTTGACCCTTTCTGGTGTTTGAATTCTCCCAAAGTTTTAGTTCAGCAAGAATAGAAAAAACTAATGTACATGGATTACATCAAGTTTACACAATAAATGTCATGACATAGAGCAAAAGTGTTCTTGCTTAACTTACGTCTTTCACATAATTATCCCTTTATGTACACAGAGACAGAATATATACAAATGTGGAAAACGTCAGGGATACCACTGTGATGATGCAAGGGTAGGTGGAAATTACAACTGTGAGTGCTGAATACAAACGTGAAACAAAGCTGAGTTAAGGACTCTGGATTACACTCAGTAGATGTGCGTGCATGGCAAAAGCCACCTAAGTGCATTCTTTTTTATTTTTATTTTTTTAAAGCTATGCTTATCCAAAATGAGACTATCTTCAAATTAAAGGAGTCTCTGGTGAAAACATGTCTCCAGAGAATGGAATTACCATATATTGGTTATATTGGATGAATTTTTTTTCCAAGCACACAGCTTCTGCAGCTCATCATCAGCAAACTGGTTTAACACTGAAATCTACTGGAGTCCAGCTAGAATTAGTGGACAAGCAAGAGAAGGAAACGTTTGCCCAATTTTTAAGGCTTACGTTTGTAACACGAATCACAAAAGTAAGGGTGAATAAAGATGTTGTTTTTATGAACACGCTGAATTCAGTTTGGCACCTCTGTTGTTGAGGGCTCATTGGATAGAAAGGATATAACTGCTTTTGAAACTATCAGAAAATTAAATGTAATCTACCTTCCAGTTATTTCTAAAATTATACGCAGTCAAGAGAGTGCATTAAAGGTCTTTTATTTTGAATCTCTTCATGCCACAAAACTTCTGATCTGGAAAAAATGCGAGACCTCTAGGAATGAAAAGTACAAAAGCATTATCTTTAAAAACTGTCAGGAAATAAATAAAACTGACTTCTAGAAGCGAAGCTGAGAAATTAAGTGCGGGCAGGGATTCAGCTAATTGTGGACATACTTGAATCACGATGGGGTTTCTTTGTTGGGTTGTTTTTTCCCCACCGCTGCACTATTACGTATCTTGGAGTAATTCTCATTTCAGACTAACGCTGACTTCGAATCACCGTGCTGTTCAGCAGATCAGCTGAAGTGCTTGCAGCCCGTGCTCACTTTTGAAACATAAAAATTCTATATCAGGAAGAACAACATTTCAAAAAAGAAATGCTAGAATTTTTTCATTGCTCTTTTTCTTGAATTGCTACACAAATGTGAGTGACCTGGTCTTCCAATTTTCTGGGTTATCAGCAGACCAACAAAACGTACGAACCCCAAGCACTCTTGGCAGCTTGCAACACACACACACACACAAAAGCACAGGAAGATACTACAGAGATTACTGTATTTTGACTCAATTAAATACTTTTGTACAAAAGGCACAAGCTAGTCTGAACTATTAGAAAGCAAACAGGCCTCTATTACTGCGTTCACCAACTGTTATTTCTCCAAGATATTTTCCTGATGTTGTACACCTTTATCTCCTCTTTTAGTTAACTATTAAATATCAACATTTTTATGCCTAATGTTAAGAAAATTAGTTAAGATAGAAGTTCAGGGATGATCTGCTCTGGTAATGCATGTCTTCGCAGGTAACTTACCAGAGGAGTTTGAATAGAAATCTTGCCAAAAAATACAGCTTATTCCAAGATACACTGCCCCTTTGCTCTCCCTCCAGACTGTGCTTGGACCTCAGAAGGGACCACAGGAACTAAAATGATGCTCGTTCTGGAGAAGAGTTCTCAGATTCCCTCTGCCCAGAAGTCTTCAGAGATCTGTGTGGCTGTGGAGTAGGACTGAGTACAAACAAACCCAGCACATCTGCCTGGACCTTCTCATCTTTGGTACAGATATCAAACACTCAGAGAAGTCATGAGAGCCTCTGCAGATACCATAAATCTCCAAAACATCATGAACGATATTGAAAAATAGCACTAGCTACTGTTAGACCAGATTCTGAGCTCTTATAAAAGGAACTAAATGAAATCATTTACACAGTTACAATTACAGAACAAGCCTTACTTACTACTTTGAGAGTCCAGGCATCCAAAGCAGAAGGAACAAGTCATAAATAAATAGATTTGCCTTGAAATACAATGCCCCAAGGGTATATCAATGCTATCTCCATTATACACTTACAGATCTCAAAAAAAGCAACTAAGGGAAAAAAAAAAAAAGATGCATTTAAAAAGTTACCAGACAGTCTTGCATGACTAAGATGATTCATAAACTACATAATTTCCTTTTTCAAAAAATACAGGTAATTACACAGTTCTGTATAAAAGTAAAACTCTGCAAGGCAAAATTCTGCGTCTGACATGGAAACTGTTGGTCCATTCTGACTGCACCACTTACAAAACTGGCTCAAAAATTAAATTAAGCAAATTGTTTATAACAAAACCCCTAAGAAACACATCCAGATTTAAACATCTGTTGAGTAAAGCTCACTTCAAATATTTCTTACTGTGCAGTTATGGTCCAAATATCTCGGAATATCTTCATATGACATTTTAACTTCTGTTGCATAGGTCTTAATAAGCTAGTTTAATAAGTTTAAGATAAGTTTTGGGCTCTGGCTAAATCTCATTTCCTAAGAATTTACAAGCTGAACATTAAAATGAGAATGCAGAGCTGAGCAGCAGTAATTCCATAGCACGCACCAACTCAATCGCTGCAATCTTTGAGAAGATAACAAAGTTCTGACCCAGCTCACCCTACCCCTTTCCCTCCATTCAGTGGACAAGCTGCATTTAGTACACAAAGAAAAGTGGCAATGAGAGCTGCCAAATACCTCTCCTTGGCTCTCTTACCATTCCAGCCAGTAAAACGGTGGAAAATATTTTTGGTCAAAACTCAAATTGCTGTTGACTTTTATTAGAATTCACTGCACTAACTTCAAATCTTGAAAGAAGAAAGTCCAAATTCTGCAGCAGCTGAACACTCATAAACCTCAGTGATGCTTTGAAATGGGGAGTCAAGTTTCTAGGAATCTGTTACATTGGATATTACTGCCAAAAAAAAAATTCTAGAAGACAAGATACAATAAAACAACAAAAAGCAAATACTCCCTCATGTAATCAGCGTGCTTCATTGCAGCAGGTCGCTGTAGTGAAGGCCACAAGGAAAAACAAAGGAAATGGAAATGAATATAAAGATTTTATTTGTAGGGGAGAGAAATTCTCTACTGAAGGCTTGAGTTCCCACATCCCATAGAGACGCCACTTACAAATGGTACCTGAAACACCAATTCAAGTTCAATATTTCCATTAGAAATACAAGAGCTCAGAAACTTTTTATATGCTTTGATTTACAAACTTAAGGAAGAAATCTGTACTCAGGTGTGCAGAGGCTGCAATGCCTGCAAAGACAAAATCTCTAAATGCCATGGACATGCAGACTAAGGGGCAGTTAGATTCAACCAGAGGCAGCTCTGCTGCACAGTTCCCTTTATGCAGCACCGACCTTGTAGAGCCACAGCAGATGCAGGGTGGGTTACAGGCACACTAGCTGCTCTGCAGGGCCCTACATGGGCTGGCAGCCAGTGCCCATGCTGATCAACATCCCAGGGTGGGCAGCAGCCACAGGGACACAGGGGCTCTATGGGAGCAGTGTCAAAAATCCCTGGGGTGTTGAGAAGACTCTGCAGTACTCGCAGTGTAAAACCTTTCCATCATTGCTAAAGATATACTTGTATATTCATCCCTTCCAGTCAACCCTAAACAGTCAACAAAAGGATGGAAAACAATCCCCAAATATACAAGCAGGTAAGTCATACCACCTGAATGCACCCAATTGCAGGAGAGGCAGTAATACTCTCCAAAGCTGCTCCAGCCTCTGCAAACCAGGTAGAGGCTGTTATTAAAATATTGGCTTGGCTCATGATGGTCTCTTTGGTGTCTCTTAGCCCTAAGGAGACTGAGTACTCAGTGAAAAATCAGCCTCCTCCCACTGTGACATACCCCAGCCAGTTCTCCAGGATCTAAAATTGCTCCTTGGGAGAAGGGAATGATGGGCTGTCTTACAAAGATGCGTCACTGTAGGATTGGCCGGAGTCTAGAATAAGTGTGCCCATCCTGTAGAAAACAGCAAGTTCTCTGGGATTTGCTGGGCATTAAACTTGATGCGCTGTCAACCAATTATTTCATACTCAACTAACGGGGAAGAAGCAGGGCTTGAACTGAAGTGGAAGTGGGGAAATGGCTCCACCTGGGAGCCAGAAACCAGCTCAGCTCAAATACCCCCACATCCTTTTGGAAAGAATGAAAAAGGGCAAGGACAATTTTAAACGAGAGTAATTCAGCAGCTGAACCTGATGCCTTGGTTTTCCACCCTGTAGGCAGCAGCCTGTGCCTACAGCCAGCCTATGGAATTTGACATAGGTCACTGTCAGAGTGGCACCAGCTCCTGCATCTGTGCCTGTATGCCCAAGTCATCTCTAGATTTCTCATGGAAACCAGAAATTCCCAAGTCTTCTGCCAAAAAAAAAAAAACAGGGAGCAGTTCTGATGACAGGTTAGAGAAGATGACAGCAGCACTCACTTCCAGCACACTCATATAGCTCACGCTGCCTCTGTGGCCGGGTAGCGTTACAGCTGCTGCAGATCGGGTAAGCAAAGCCCAATGGAACCCGAGCTGGGTGGAAACTTCTCCGGGCTCCTGGAGCCAGCAGGTTTTGCTAGAGAAGAAAATGTTGGCACACCTGCTACTTGAGGCACCAGGTCAGACAGGTTTAATGCATCTATAAACCACAGGAAAATGTTAGGAAACTACTTGCAAGCACTGAAAGCTTTGGGTGGCTTTTAAACATGGTGATCACGTTAAGAGAACCAGGAAGGAAGCAGGGACAGAGCACACTGCTCTGCCAGCAAGCTCTCCAAGCAAAGGACCCAACGCTGTTTGCAGTGGAGGCCTTGACAAGAATGTGTGCAGTTTTAATTCCTTCCAGTGGAGGACAGTGGTTCACAACAGAAGGATTTTAATGGCTGCATTTCATCTGGCAATTTATCTGCTTCCTCGCCGGCTGTGCACAGAGGTGTGCTCGCCAGGTGTGTGGGAGCTGACCACGCCAAGCCCTGCCCTGGGCTCTGCCCATGCGAGTACACAGCACAAGGCTTGCTTCAAGCTGACCTGGAGCTTTACAGCAATCGCAATTTGGGCATTTGAGACTGAAGCTACATCAAAGTCACAGCATACCATCACGACATTCCTCAACAGGGACATTTTGAACCAGTATCTAGAACACTGGAATATTTCAAGAGCTTTATGAACTATTTGTCAGATTGAAAATGTATCAATTTAACTGTACAATACAGTGATTTCTGGCCAAGGTTGTACTACTTTAAAGGCTTGATTTCCACAGGGAAAAATATCTTATGTAATATTTAATATTTGAAATAAAATGCTGAGAAGGCATGGATCTTAATTATTTAGCTTCTGACACATACCCTCCCTTTAAAAATTCAGTGTCTGACTGCAGATCAGAAAGACTTCCCCATAAATAAGTTATCCTCTCTGAAGCTGGAGCAAATTTCAAAAAGTATTCCAGTGGTTCTTAGCTGATCAGAAGAAGCACAGTACTATTAAAATGTAAAACAATATGTATCTGAATATATTTGAAGACACCAAGGCATGCAAAATCGCTGGGATTCCATTAAGAGGGCTCAGAGAGCACGCCTGAGGAAAATGACATGACTTTTCCTGCCCCAAGTATTCTCCTTCCCACCAGTCACACACAGGATTGAGGGCATAGCTGTAGTCTTCCTTATCTAAGACCTGTTTCTGCAGTATCTCCTAAATGGAAAGCATTCTAAATTAATTAAATAAACCTCAAGAGACAGTAAACTAATTATTTTGGGCATACATATGATGCGGTTGAGTTAATCTTTATGAACACAAGTGAGTTAAGTTTATATTGACATACTGGGCCAAATCTATTATCAGAGAAATTAACTTCAGTGGAGTTAGGCCAGGAGTGAATTTTTCCTCATGAAGTAGAAATAGGTCTGTCAGCTGAATGTCAGGATTTGTTGCATCTTAGGAAAATCACATATAAAAGACTCTTGTATGTAAAAGACTTCTCTTGCACACCCATGTGCTTCAAAACCGCACAGAAGTAATGTTTGTTTAGCCACCAGATAGTTGGGTTGCTGCATGTGACCCCTTTCAAGTGAACACTAACTTCAGCACAGAGAATGCAAGAACAGCTTAGCTATGCATTCCTGAAGCTACGTGAAGCTTCCTTACCGTGTACGAAGTCGATGTGAAAGAAGACACCATCCTTACGACAAAATCTAACATGACCACCATAAAAAGTCATCTTTGTCTATATTTACCCCCAAGAAGAGGTATTTTGGAATGAGCATCTTAGAGAAGTGTTCATCTACTCCAGTGGTAGAGTTTCTGCCATTAATTGTATTTCAAAAGGTGTTATTCACTCAAATACCACTGAGTGAATTATTATTCACTGAAATAACCAATGTTTCATGCACAGATGTAAGGCATATTATTTTTTAAATTATTTTGTACTAAGGAACAGAACTCAAAGCAGGGGCTGCTACTTTCATAAAGAAACAAACATCCTAAGAACCCAAATTAGCACAAAGCTAAGTGATGGATCTGTGCCTCCATACGTGTATTCAAAGCCCCATCCGTCTAGGAGACCACTTGTCTCCAAGCTCCCTCACCTACAGATGTCCCCCTGTGCCCACCATGCAGTCAGGGGCTGTGCTAACGGAGCCAGCACTACCTCATGCCCCTCGGAGCAGCCGTGCTCAGTGCTGTGGTGAACTCTGTAGCTCAGATTCAGAGCTCAGTGGTGCTGCCTTGTCTACAAAACCTGAATTCTAAGTCAACTGCCAGGAATTCAGGAGCATGCCACATTAATAAACTGGGCATACTAAAGTCATACAAAAATGTAGCCTTAGTATGCTCTGTTTAGTGTTTAGCAGTATTCTAACTTATCAACTTCTGCTTTTTACTTCCCTCTTGTTATAGGCATTTTAAACTGAAATCTGTTTTCAGCATGGCCAGATGAGACTACAGAAATGCCCGAGGGCAAACCAAAACAGGCTCTGAATCAGGCTGCAACTATTTGGAGATAGAGTTCTTGAGAACTGGCATAGCTCCTTTCAGACAAAGGAAATTCCCTTGACACAAAGCAAATTCCCTTGACACAAAGCAAAGGCTTCATATTATTAACACTTTCTGAAATATTAATATCCAAGTAACACCATTCCTCTGGAACTCATCCTTAATAAATCTATACTTCACAGTACTATTAAAGTTATCAAGTGAACTTGTATTTCAGGAGGACTTCCTTCAGGGTGGGTATAAGACTGCAGCATAGAAAAATTAATCAGAAGTTAGTCTGACTGTAGGACATCAGGATGCACAGAAATTACCACTGCTACAGCTTACACAGTAACCAAGACAAAGGAGACATGAGGCAGGGGGGTTAATTCCACTGGCATTTGGGGTCATCCACACCTAGTGTACCTCTATGCTAGCCACTGTTGGCCTAACAGCAGCAAGTACGTTAAGTTACAATCTCATTTAGGCCTATACTCATCACTATCTCAGCAAACGTAGCCTCTGAGTGTGGCTTTAAATACCTCTGTGAAAAGCAGCAAATTAATTACATTAGGGAAATATCCAAAATTACTAGTTTTAAAATCAAAATCCCCACTGCAGACTGTTATGGTGATCACTGAGAAAATTGCCATAAAAGCCAGAAGGCTGTTTCTTAGCGGGACCAGCAGGCTCTTTTCCAGTGTTCCACCAAGATTCGCAGCACTCACAGAAATGTTTTGCTTTTTCTGAGGTCCATCACTGCAGTACAGCTGCTGCTTCAGTCACTGAAAAGTGTCAGCCTCCTGGAGAGTCTCAATTTAGTAAAAGCCAATTTTATAGAGTGGGGGGAACATCATTACAAAGTGAAGCCTCGCTATTTGGGTGTCAAATTGCATGAAGCCACACTGCTCTTTGATTATGTTTATAAACTGTATTCAAATCAGAAGCAAAATCATTCCTGAATTTTTCTGCTTAGCTTAGATATCAAAATTTAGGCTGAGGTAGCCATTAACATTCTATTTTTCAGTATGTGCCAAAAGAAAAAGCATATTGCAAAGTTTCAGGTAAGAGACGTTCTTTCTTATACAGAAATCTCATGTTATGCCATTCTCTAACACTGCTCCCAGCGAGCCTAAAGCACAGTGCACCTTAGAAGTGGCATGGAAGGAGGAAACATAAGCTGTTAGTGTTCATCAGAAGTAACCAAGACCCAAGGGAATGGTAACTCATTTGAGAAGCAGCAGTTTACTAATTACATTTTATTAAGAGGAACGTTCCCTAATAAAAATTACTGCGAGCACCGATACCGAACCCATTCTTCCATCTCTAATATTAAAGTGTTGTCAGTGCTCTAAGTGCCAGTTGACTACACAAAATGACAAGTATCCAGGCACATCCCTTGCAACAACTGGCATCTGCTTTGGAGTCATTTTAGTTGGTTTGAATGGCACTAATTAGATGTAGTTACATATAAATGACATCCCAAAGACTTGACACAATAAACATTGCTATCTAGTGCCATTCATTTGCTCTTCCCATTCAGATATACACAGTATTTAGGATAATTTCCATGTTCACTGCCACCTTTATCCCACAAATAAGGTCATGAGACAGACAAACAAATATATGAGGCACCGCATGGAAGTTGAATACGTAATAAGTTATCAAATGCTCATTAAAGCATCTAGGCCAGGGTTTTGACTGCGACAGAGCTGTGAATGCACCTCTGAGGATCAGAGGACTGTCTCCCTACCTAACCTCAGGATGCAGCCACGATAGGTTCCTCACACGCACCTCTCCACAAAGATCTACTGGCCAAGCGACTATAAGCACTAACAGAAATTCCTAGTCATTCCTCTGATGTACGTGAGCAAAACTTTGTGGAAAATAAAGATGCTTCTATTCTCACTTAGGTACAATACTAAGAAGGATAACTGAGATCTGAGTTCCTAAGAGAAACTTCTCAGTTTTCCTCTCCCTGACTAGGATGCCCCATTTCCGTGCATACAACTGGCAGGGCAATTTGTACAGCAAAATGCTTCATACGCTCAGAAAGGCAGATGAGCATGTTCATCATTTAAGGTCCTTCACAGTCATTTCTGGTTGTTAAGAAGATCTTACAACATTTGTCCTGAGCAGGTCTTCCACACTAAGAGGATGCAAGAAGTGCCCTGCCCAGCAGGGAGCACAGCAGCAGCTGAATTCACATCTGCACCTCAGCCTGACGGAGACATTTGGAGCTGTGGGTCGGAAGGTCTGTGACACAGACAGAGCATTTTAAACAGCCACATTTCAGATCATTAGCAGACGTAGCTGCCACACAAATAGGCAGTGATCACCTAGGGACCTTCCTTGATTTTCACCAACCTACGTTTTTAGCATCCCACGGTTCTGTTTAGATTTCCAGCTTTATTTTTTAATACCTGTTCTTTTTCATGGTGCCTTTTATACCTCATACCAACTCCTTCACAACTGCAGGGGCACGCATTATTTTCAAACATCTTCAAGTAGTTCTGTTGATTAAATAACTCATTGTCAATGTGAGTTCAGAAATCCAGAGCATCTTCTAAGGTGTAGCCTTTAACACCAATTGCAAACACAGAATAGAAAATTAAGTCAAGACAACAAAATAAAATCAGTAACCTTCAATACAGTGTCAAATTCCCAGCAAGCAGCATATTACCAAAGAAGCAGCCATTTACTAAATGATTAGAGGAGCTTAAAATTTTAATTTTTGTTGATGATGATTGTGGCATCACATTTTGTCCAGGTTTGTAAAAGATGCAAGGAGAATAACCCTAACAGATAGCATCCAAAACAGTCCAGGCACAAAAGAGTACTGGGTCTTCACAGAATTCTGCATCTTTTGAACATTTGCATACAGCGCTTCATTTTCATCTCTTTCAGATGAAATGAAAAAGGTAGGGTTTTCTTCCTTAAATATTTCCATCCCTACCTTTAAAGGTTTGTGCACTTCAAAGAGCCTGACAAGAGGCCTTTGGAGCCTTCATTTGTTGAGGTCACAGCATAAAAGCAAAACTCCCTGCAACGCTAAGCAACGTCACGGTGTAACAAAAGAGGATGAATAGCGTCTTGATTTTTTTAGTGTGGCCCTGCTAGTATCACAGAGCATGCAAGGATTTAACAAAACAATGACAGATAAAACATTTCTCAGGCTCTAATTAATTCTTTTCCAGAACAGAGCCAGTTAACATTCGACCTTCTTTTAACTTAACACTCAGTTTAGCTTCATGTATGAGCAATTCGTTTCCAAACTAAACTATTTGATCATATGCTTAGATTTAAGCATACTCAGGGCATGTGCTTTAAATTAGGAAAATGCTCAAACAATTTCTGAAGGTCACATCATGAGGCATGCCTACTACAGACCACATACAGGATGCGATCGTGCAGATGCTAAACTTCCTCGAGAGAGCCTTGTGCCTAATGCAATTGTAGAGATGTGAAAAATATTCAGAATAGCAACGTCAGAGTTTTGAAAAAATGTCATGGTTCTGCACCACGAATGCCCTTCTGCCCTTGGCACAGCAGCACTTGTTAGCATTAGAAGTGAGCGCAGAGCCTTGGAGCAGGAAGCAAACGTCGATGCAGGTGCAGTGAGGTGAAGAATGCTCGTGTCCTCACACCAGGATCCCCAGGCTTTGCTCAGGGAGCTCTGCAGCCTTCCCCTACAACTGAGACATTTCTGTCCAACCCTGTTTTCTAAAGCTGTAAGTGTAAATCAAGGGCTGAAAAAGATGCAGCCATATTTATACACCTTACTGGATGAAGAGATACATAAGCAACAATCTGTAAGAGCATGAGTCCACTAGACTATCCCTATAACAATTTTAATCAAATTTTAATTTTTCCTACCAGATATTTGCAGTAACTGTTATTCTGCAACTCTATCAAAAGCAGACAAGTCCTCACCAAAAATAAAAATGTGTTCTTCTGCTGTTGAGTTTAAGTAACGTATATGCCAGAACTGTGCTCTCTGCCTATGTTTTATTTATAAGTCAACTGCTCATAAAGGACTTTCCAAATTTTTTGTCACCAATAACTGTGTAACTTTGGAGTGCAAAACTGATTATCAAGTCTTAGGAGAAGAGATCTAGTATAAAGCTTTTCCTGTTAGAGTAAAGTGAAGATGTACCCTAAGTGTCCTTCTTTTACCAATTCTGTTTTGTAAATAGCTATCAGGCAATACTGATATTTTCAAAACTATACAGGTACTCGAGCTATTAACTCAACATTGTTGCAATGTTGCAGTATATTTTACTAAACCAGAAGTCAAAGCATGCTAGAAATTACTCCCAAATCCTATTTTATTCAACTTGATGATATGATTGATAGATTTTCAGTATCCTAAAAACAAATACCCATTCTCAGGTTATTTCTGCCTGCAGCAGTTGTCTCTTCTTCCACTGAAAGGTCAGTTTTGAAGAAAGATCTGTATTTTTATGTTGAAGTTCTTGTTTTGACAATACAGTACCATGGCCCAGGAGAGGTATGGATCTCCACAACGATTAAAATCATTATTTCATTTAAGCAACAACTGTGATGGTACCTAATAGGTAGTTTTGTTTGCTCGTTCTTTAGACTTGCTGTGATCTAATCAACGAGCAAATACTTTATCCCAAATGCATTAATATCATGTCCCAGATATATGAGAATATTCTAGGAAATAATGGGTCAACAAGAGGTTCTAACTCACTTCATTCTGTCTACGAAGACAAAATGTTATTTAAGAGATTATTCATTACTTCACTTTTAACATCCTAACTCTTATGATTTAAATTACAACACATTAATTTCAAAATCCTTTACCTTAATTTGAGATTGCCAAATGAACAAGTATGTTGCAGTATATATAAGGCCACAAAAGTTTAACATATATAAAAGTCAAAAAACAGGATAGAATATTCATTTTTTATCTTTATGAAATGCATGGATGTTCCATAGAAAACTCTGGATATATGAAAAGGACTCAAAAAGCTTAAGTGCACATCAATCCTTTCCAGTACCTATGGGTTATAACGTAAGGCACGTCCATAATTACTCAATTGTGCAAACAATGAGTATTTTATTCTGTGGCAGAAGATTTCAAATCAGTTAAGAGACAGAGCATCCTGTTTCACATTGATTATTCATTAACACAAATAAGACGAACGCTAAAAGTTGTCTAAATGCAAATTCGCGTGAATCTCATGCTTTCATGAATTTTCACTGAACTTCCAATTGTGCAGCTGTTATTCTAATAGGCAGTATAAAAACATCACGTTTGAAACAAAGTTGTAGGAGACAACCTGTATTCTTATGAGCAGCTTCCATACGGTTATATGCTATGCTGTACTGCTTTTCAGAAAAGTCTATTTGCCATAGTTCTATACACCTACAAAACGTCTAACAACGCCATCGTTTGTACAGAAACTGCCCAGTTAGAATAACTTTGCAAATGCTTTCCCTAGAGACTTTGGAAATAACCACTCACTCTACACACAGCATCTCTTCCCTATTCACTAAACCAGCTCAGCTTACAAGGCCATCTTCCCTCCCTGGCAATTAGGGGAACTGGGTTATCAAACCCTCTGAATACATTCAAGTTGCAGCCAGTAATAAAAAGCTCTGGTGCTTCTGCATTCTGCACACAGACTGACAGGGAATGAGGCTTTGACCTTGCCACTGCACAGAATAAATTCTAAATATAGCATGATTTCTAGGTACTCCAATGCTCTTTCACCAGTTAACTGGTAACACCTGACACTAGGCAAGTATTGTCCTGAGCCACTGCTGTTGTTTGTTTTTTCCTTTTTTTCCTTATGTCAGGCTAGAAGAAAACCGGTAAAGAGTTAAGATGACATTTGGCTTGACTCCCTGTGTGGCTGGGTACGTCCTACAGGGGTAAGCTAAAAGGCAGTTGGAGCAAGTGACAGCAGCTAGCAATTTCAATTTTGCAAGTCAGGCTTTGTTCCTCTCTATCTCAGCTTTTGTTGTTGTTATTGGGGGTGCTGGTTTTTCAGTATTATTTTGTTGGTTTTTTTTTTTTTTGTCGTTATTGTTTCTGAGGAAGTGGGTTTATAATATATGTGTATTTTTAATTACAATTTTATCAATACACAGGATGCTGCCAATACAAAGCGAAATGGTGGCAGAAAAGACCCATAGAATAGGTCGTATACTGTGCACTAAAAACCCTTCTGAAGAGCAGAGGAGGAGGAAAAGAGTTCAGAGATGTCCAGAAGAGCTTTGCATATGTTAAATACAATGTACCACCACATCATTTACAGAGTATTGCAGTGTTACCAAACAAGAACAGTTGCTGCTAAAAGGGAGATGTGTATAATCTTTACTCTCCTTTTTTTCTCTCCACAATTTTATTAGCTTTGTAACAACCTCAGACCCTTCTTGAAGCAACTTCCAGCTTTTCCATTTTTGGTAAGGTTTAGAGATAATGAAATAACACTGCTCTCCTCTATTTCCCCACAGCTGTTGCAGAAAACACCTTGAGTACCATGAATAGCCAACAGAAGCACCACTTCAAAATAATGGCCAACTTCATAGGTAGCTGTTCTTTCCCATGTGACTATCTAGAGAACTCTAAGAAAAAAAAAATATCCTCTGCACCATTTTCCAGCATTCAGTTCCCCCCAGCAATCAGCCTCCCCTCTGAGGTCCAATTCGGATGCGTTTTTCCCTTCACGATGCCGATGGGCCAGAGCTCTGACAGCAGCCCAGCCCTCTGCGTATGCCAGTCTCTCCCCACAGCTGTTTCCAGAGACTCAGGCAGGACTTTTCTGTGCTGATCTGGACTCTGCTGTTTCTTTTTTTGGGACTCTGCATTTCTGTTGTTCATTTAACATCTGAAACTACTCTAAACTCTTCTGTTACACTTACGCATCAATAAAGAGCTATTTTGGATGGAGACTATAGAAGAAACAGATAATTTCCTGCTTCCTTCATGAAGATGCTCAGTGCCTTTATTCCACTTATCAAACGCTTTCAAGCACATCCATGTTTCCTGCAGGCAGAGGAGCGCTCCACGAAGCAGACCTGAGCCCTCAGCCAGCTCAGGTACGCAGCAGCGCAGCATGGCAACAAATCCAAAGACAAACTGCTCAAGTACTTCTGCTGCTCTGATGAGTTCTGTAGGGCTTGTGCTAGATAAACTGCACATGCCTCATGCAACCCTAAATACTTTACATTGTGAAGAACAGATCTCAGCTGTAACAATGTTGGCCTTAAACTCTCACTACTCGTGCTGAAGCTTGCCCTTTACTGTAAACATTTGATGGAAAATGCTGAAAGGAAACAAAACTGATACCATCCTGGATTACAAAAGCCTGAAAAAATAATGCTCTGACTAAAGATTTGTGATACATACTCAGTAACGGTCTCGCATAATTTCAGTTTCCCAGAATTCAGGATGACAAATGAAATTCTCTATTATTTTAGCCCACATTTTTGAATTGGAATTTCAGCACTTAACAGATCAGAGCCAGATCACAGGCTACCTTCAAATGAGAATTTGAGAATAGCTATAAATCAAAAGATACAAGAAGGAAATGAAGATCAATTTTTCCCCCCATATGAAAAGCTCTCAGCAGGAATTTTGCTCATGATTAGAAGCTGAGGGCAGAGGGTTTATTTCCTTGAGTAACAGTAAGTGTACACTGCTCTTAGAAATGAATTTAAGAAATAATCTGTTTTCTTGAAGAACATAAAACACGAGCAACCTCACAGTGCACTAGAAACTTTTAACTATATTCACCTTTGTACCACACCATTGGCACATCGGTTTGTTCCCTTTATAAGCAGGATTTGGGGAATACACCAGAGAACTAAGCAGAAAACTGTTACAGGCTTCATCAGACTTAAGAATCATCTCACACACACATGTTCAGAATTAAAACTTTTGGAGCAAAGTCTGTGATGAGAACAGGAACAATACTTCCATCTGACTCTGGCAATACTATATTAAGTTGTCAGTAACTACAATAGCAGGATGCTAAAATTTTTGTCCTCTTTGTACATACCATAGCTTACTTGCATTTTGATCACTTAAAAGACTAACTGTAATACCTATTTGGGAATTCAAGAATTCCAAGCATTTCTCAAACACTAGAATAAGGGATTTTGTCAGAAAGACATCATACTTAACCATTTCTTAACATTCTTCTTTAAAAGCAAAAAAATATATATACTCTTACTGCACTGCTTTCACCAAATATCCCACTAATTTTTTCAGTGGTGGACCTAGCATTAAAATATCACTGGTTGCTTTAATTCTTCAGATATAAATACAAAAGTGCCCCTCATGATGCACCAGTGAGAAAAGAATGCTTTCATTTCAAAATACCTCGATGTCCAAAATCTACATTTCCAAAGCAACAAGGGATTAATTCTTCTGCAAAACTACTCTGAATTCTAAAACGAAGTCCTGCTTCTTCCAAAATCACTACTTCTACAACTATGCACTTCATAACAAAGCAAAGGTTGTATTCTCCTCACTTCCAATCCTACCAACATGATTGCTTAAAACTACTTCCGTATATTGTAGTAAAATGAAAAGCCAGTTCATCTCCTATTACTGAACAGCTTGAAAATTTGTGTATATGCGACATTTATGTTTCCTACACCTAACAGATAAATGTCTTTACTAAGTTAATGCAGACCTTGACATTTCTGTTGCCATTTCACTGCAATCCAACATAAGCTTAACCCATGAATAATGTCTTAATTTATACAAAAACTACTTAAAATTCTGATCTCCCCAAAACAAACATTGAGGAATGAAATTCAGTCACTGTTCGACAAACAAAACATGCCCAAACAAACCATCCATGCACAGTCTTGAGCTGCAAGAAAAATATTTTATATTCAGCTATGAAATATCTGAACCAAGAGTGATCCCTTATATAATCTCTTCAGTTTCAAGGAACAATAAACTGCAATGCACAGACAGACATCCTGATAAGAGTACAAAAAAACCCAACAATTTCGCTCTTCTTCCAGAATATTACCGTAGCTTCCTCAAGTGTATTCAAGTTAAAATTGTCACAGATATACTCTGGCATAAAGCAGCAATGTAAAGGAGACCAGAGGCATCTGATGGCTTGAAAAGCACTGCATTGAAATGTATAGTTCCTAAAACTCAGCAGCACTCCCTTCAAAAATCCAGAGATTACACAGATACTTGGAATACAGGAGAAAGTAAAACCCCATTTCATTTAGAAAGAGATGAAAAACATCATTTTCAATTTGGTCTACACAAAACAGTCAAAATATAAGATGCTTCTAGGAAAGGCTCTCAAGAATAATTCCTAACCACCACACTGGTGGAGTTTGTCCATTGGAACAATTAGCATCTACGAAAGCCTAAAGTTTTCCAGCACTTTTATTATTCCTTATAGAACCACTAAGGAAAAATGACAACACCTTGGAAACCAACACCATACGGTCATGCAGATATACAATTTGATTATTTTTCCTTTGAAGTCTTCTCAGATATAGCACATTAGATCAGCAGGTGTGGCTTGAAAAAAGGAATTCCAGAGGCCTATGCATGAAGTGAAATTTCACAGATATTACAAGTGCCCCTGTCCCTGTTGAGACCATGTGATGGTAAATCTGGTCTCAAAAACAGTAGACTGTGCTCTTTTCTGTACAACAAAAAGGAACATCTGTATCTATCTTTTTACTTGTTCCCATCCAGCTAGGCCAAAGACTACCCCTAGTTGTACTGATATTTGAGAATTTTTAAGAATTAGCATTAATTCAAAGTTGCTCTGAAATTTGGAGCAGATTATTTGCACGTGGACTGCTACAGATTTTGTAAATCAGTTAACTTTGATTTTTCATGTTAATAAACTGCACATAAATATAGAGATGTATCAGACAGCCATCGAAGTTATTCCGTAGCACAGCACAGCTTTCATCCATCAAGCATTCAAACAACCTTTATTCAACCTTTCCCAAAAGATCTCATCTCAGAATTAATGTCATTGTATTATATGCTAGCCAGAGCTTTGAAATTCCAATATGGAAATGGCTCAAAAGTTTGAGTGTCCAAACTCAAACGTGACCTGATTTCTGGCTCACATTCACAATTCTTCTTTACATTGAAAGTGATGTTTTGATCCAGTGGCAAATGCAGGTTTCTGTATAATAATGGCCCAGATCCAACTGCTGTGAACAAATTACAGATTAAACATTGGGTTATTTCTGTTAGAAACCAGTCACATTTCCATTTCTATGTAAATATTACCCACTGCTCTTACACAGCAATACCTGAAATGTATATGCCAGTGCCAGTTGTCCAAGGCTTCACTGACTCAGATTAACCATAGTTCCACATTTTTGTCCCAGAACTTTCTAGTTAACCGCTTGAATGCTGCCTTTGCCTGCTAATCATCTTACAGTTCTTCCTAGGAGGTTTCCAGATGCTAGCTGAACTCTTACAGTTTACAGCTGTTTCAGGTTTTGTTTTACTGTTTGTTATAAAATTTCCAATTCTTGTTCTAATTCCTTTCAGCAATTTTTGGATTGCAAGAATATCTCCAGTATTTCCATGAGCACAAAGTTCTGTCAGAACCTCATTCAAGTAATCTGTGTTGTGTCAGAGTGAAAAATGCAACAGCTACAGTAAGAAAAGGAATGTTGCTTTCTATGTGTGTCCATAAGAATGGAACTTACAAAGCACAAGTACTACCTTAGAAAAACAGGCCAATACTCCCAATATTTGAAGTGCACGTAGCTATCCGCATTTAGGCTGCAATGTTCAAAACCATACTTGTTCCTAGTGCAAAACATGATAAGATTTAAGATTAAATCCACATCCGTATTTCTTTGCGTGCTTGTGTATTTGTAGACAATTCCTTCAAACACGGCATTCCTCAAATCTAGCTAATTTTGTTAATACAGGCTCCTAAACATCCCATATCCTTGAGGAGACTGGTTGTCCATGTTTCACGCTGGAAAAAATAGTTTGGGAATCTAGTCTTTCCTTAAGTTTCATCTTCTTCCTCATGCAACGACATAAAATGACATCAAGGTTTCCAGTTCTCTGGAAATGGTAAAACAGGTCACCTTCTGTAGGATACCCTACCTTTTCAACATGCATCTATTCTAATAGAATATAAAATATTTACTTCAATAGCATTTAATTTTCAATTTTGGTTCCCAGAAGCTCCCAGGATTCCAGAATTCTTAAGCATTTCAATAAACTTTATTTTCCAAGACTACTATTGCTGCCTACAAAGAAGTTGGAGCAAAAAGAGGAGTAACTCTGACAAAATTTTAAAATGTTACTTTTCAGAGCCAAGTATTACGACATTGTCACCTGGAGAAATTTACTAGCGTTATCAGTGTAGAATATCAGAAGACACTCCAGAGTGAAAGATTAAATTTTCACAGAACTTGAACATAAATCTCTTTATGCACACCTGAATTGAAGAAAAATGCATATTTATTATGAGACATCAGAAATTAAACTACAAGTCAGAAAAAAATTTTAAGGATGACAGATAGGATATTAAATTATATTGAGTAGAGCATACATAACTAAGAAAACGAGTCATTGGGGAAAATCCATTTTACCCTTGTCAGCAATGCTTTTTGATAAAATTTCCATTAGTTGCTAGCATAGCATTCAGTTCTTTATTTAGACAACTTGGTCTTTTAGGACTCCTTCATTAGAATAAGTGAAAATGAAAGTAGTCAGCTTTTCAGGTGCTGTCAAGTTAACATTAAGCAGTTGCTGATTCAGGTCTATAGAAAGGTCAGATTGTTGAGTAAGTGTTGAACTGGACTCAAACGTCTATATTTTCCCCTCTTCCCAGAAGGATTAGAATGAAACACGGAGCACAGTGCCCAGAAGGATGAGAATGAACAGCAGTCTTGAGCAGTAAATTGCAATAGATTCCCAGATGAAAAGTAGATCCAAGCAAGCAAACTCTCAATAACTTCAAGCAATTTCTTGATGATGAAAACAGTGTTGTATGTAAAGGTCTAGGCATACTCCATCCTCTTGATGAACAAATCCCTCTGGAAGAGTGAACTTCTGCTTCTCCCTAATGAGAATAAACTCTGGGCAATAATGTTCCCAATTAAGAAGGGAATTTATTATTGGACCATATTTTGTTCCAGGAAGTCCTACAGACTGTTAAGGACCTTGATAGCGTAATGTTGATAGCAGTTACAAACCCCCCAGTTAACTCAATATGCTTAATACTCTGTATCTGGGAGTTTGACTTTCTCTTAAGTGATAAGCCACAAACACAATTTTGCGTGTATTAATTAAACTCACTGAAGATAAGATTACGCTAACAGTGGACTCCTTACAGGTACTGGGCTCCATTTGCTCACTGTAAAATAACACACAAAGAGGAAAAAAAAAAATGGTGCAGTGTTAGATCTCCCATTACATTTCCGGTTCAACATCACCCAGCTCAGTATGAGCTATTTAATAAGACTGTAGCTTTTGATAAATTGAATGAATGTATTAATTAATGTTGCCTGCCAGCTCACCTTACTTACACATACTGACTCAATATCAAATAGAGCATCAGGTGTTCACCTCTGAAAAGACGTGAGCATGCTTATTAATTAGCTTTGCTTGCCAACTCCCTTTAATGAGTTGTTGGATTATTGAATAAAGTACAGTCTTCGGCTTGTCAGAAAAATTGGTAAGGTTACTTTGTGCTGAGCCCAGCATCTCACTGCTAGACCATTATGCAGTCCTTCCTACTGCCAACACATGCTACACATTCTGAACAGAAACGTGTTTGAATCAGCGACATTCTAGAGAGTGCTGATCTACTCCCATTTCCCAGCACTTCATTCTCTATTTTCCTCATGTTTATTAATGATAAAACATCCACTCTTATGAAGGCCATGGTATTTTTGCACACATCTGTCCATTCACACAATATTATTTTTTCCATTTAATTTTATGCTTGCTAATTGTTGAGGACTTCGTACAATTTGTCTTTTATGATATTGGACAGGGAATGGGAAAGTGTGAGCACCGATGCTCAGGCAGAAGAAAAGCTCTCACCACAAACTTTGCTTTGTAAAGAACTCTTACTAACCGTGTCTCTGCTGACTAGTAGAAATCCTGTTTGGCTTATTTTGTGTTACACACTGAACCCAGTACAATTAATTAAGCTCCTGTGAATTTTTATTCCAGAGTTCCTCCTAGTGCTCAAAACCAAAATTATCTTGAGCACTTTTTGAAAAGTGCCTTCAGTAAGAAAAAGTTGAATATAAATAAAGATATTTTAAATTAAAGTGTGAATATCTGGTCATATCACTATACCTTATCTACTTCAGTCTTTTCCTATCAAAACCAGCAATGACCATGATATTAAAGACTTCTGACAACTCATTATTTTTCTTTTAAAATAATTACATCTTGATTTCTTGGAGTAGATAGATTCTTCGAAGAGACTAAGGTCTCAAAGCACCATAATCCATTAATTTTAACTATATTATAAAACTTTATCAGTTAAAAAGACTTTGCCATAAATACATTGAATGTTAAATTAATAATAATCAGTGCTATAAAGTATTTAAAATTCTTGTGATATGCTTGAAACTCAAAATTCACATTATCTGGCTTAAGGAGGAAACAGAATTTTCCACTGTCTTCAATAAAATAAGGCTGAAGTCAAAAGACAGAACTTAAAAAAAACAACTCTTTTATGCCTGAAAACAGCTTCAACCTCCTGGATATAGCATGAATTATCCAATGCAGTGAAAATTGGCAGAAGTGTTCAACATGCTTTTTTTTTTTCTTGCAGTTTTTTTCCCTCCAAAGATTTGGAAAAGTAGTGTTATAATTTAAAATGATATGTAAGTCACTGTATAATTAATTGGGGTTTTTTTTAAGCCATAAGCCAAATCTGACAATAAACATTAGCCCTAAAACAATTTCAACAGAAAGCTGGTGTGTAAGATTTACAGAATACCATCAAGTTACTCGTTCTATGCACCCACTTCAATAGCATCAACCGTAATTGATATCTCAAGCATAATTATTTAGTCATGCTGAGGTACTTGCCTTTAATAATCAACATTACGTCTAACTCCAAAATTGTATATTTAATGCAGTCATAATCAAGCCATTCTGTAGGGTAAACCGAGCAGATAAAGACGACACAGTTCTGCCAAAAAGCCCAAGTTCAAATAGCACAAATACACAAAATATCACCTGATCAATACCTGAAGGCACAGAGTTTTCTGAAAAAGTCTGGGTTGAGGAGGTAACTCTGTTAGTATATGAGAAACTGCCTTGGCCTGCAAGGATCATTATCAAAAGCAAATCAAGAGATCTTCGACAAAGACTGTCAGGAAGCACTGGAATAGAGATTCCAGATATAGAACAAAAAGCAGATGAGCAATGAAAGAAATGTGTATCAGGAAAAATGGATATAGTCAAAGGATGGGCATAGCCAAAGGACGAAGGAAGAAGGTGAAGACATTTGAACAAACAACGGCTTAGTATAAATAATGAAAGAACGCAACTTCAGCGTTAATTGTTTCAGATCACCGCTAAGTACATAAAATTACCAGGGCAACATTTTCACCACCAACTACTCATACCAATATATACAATTATTCAGTACCACTAGAAAACATAAGCAATTAATAATACAAGCAAGCATCTTCTAGAGATTCCATACATATGAGGAAGTTCATGACCCTCATGACTTGCAGTTTGCCAGGCTGCAGTTATCTCCTGGCAGGTGAGCTGAACCAAACAGCCCTCCCCTACCACACATCCCAATTTCCTAACAGCTGAGAGCTCAGATGCGAGGCTTTGGCACCAGCTTCCCCCAGCTCTGAGGGCCCGCTTACATCCCCTTCACACAAAGTCTGGACCCTCAACCTAAACCTGCTCCTCCAGCACAGAGGACATGCCAAGTAAGGGTCACGTTGCCTGGAAGCAGTTTGACTCCAGCCAGCCACCACCAGTCACTTGTTGGCCCAGCAAGGTTACTGGAACAACAAGGGACAGCCCGAAGCAGATAACTGCCACTATCCATTGTTAGCAGTAAACAATCTCATCATATTTCTGAAAAAGGACCAGCTTAGGTCTGTTCCTTTCCTTCTGCCTCTCAATAAAAAGGAACTTGCAGAAGTTCTTCTTATTGCCAAGGCAACCTCATGCAACTAAGCACTGCAAGACATCTAAGAGGACTTCAGAAGTCACTCAAATAAAATTCAGGATTTTTAAGCGACAATGATGGAAAGATGCAAGTTAAACTGCCCAAAGCAAAAGTAAGATAAAAGAGAGAAGGAAGGTCTCACTAAATCATGCATGACATAAGGGTGACCCAACCAAACAAGCTGAGGAAATTCCAAACTGCATCCCAAATTTGGGACATTAATTTTAAATATTCACTTAAATTCCTTTAAAACTCACTTTGCTGCCACCACATGAACATGACTAGGGAGAAAAGATGACAGGCTTGCAAAAGCACTCCTCTGATTCTTCGGGGAAGGATGCCAGCAAACACCCTCGGACAGCAAACAGTGGCTGTGACTAACTGCTGAGAGCACGGCTGGCATCACCCCGGAGGAACATTTCACATCCGTATAGCAAGGTGAGACGGCCCTTAGAGCATCTGCTGAGCATGGGAAGGGCATAGGAGAGAAGAGCAGAGCAAGAGACACACAGGGATGTTTACATACTGGAAATTCAATTGATTGCCACCTCACAGCAAGCAGCAGCATATTTGCTCTGTAATTTTAAGCTGCCAGCTGCAGCAGCGTTAATGTCAGCATCAATACCTCCGGAAAAGTGGGACAGCAGAATGCTCTGCCAGCATCTCACGGCAAAATATTCCACACTGATATCTCTGTTGAACAGGATTAACATCAGGAATTAAAAATAACATCTCCGTTTGGGGGGGGGGGGGGGAGACCGATTTCACCTTAAGAGTCACTGTATGTTGGTAATGCTGAAACAGTTAGCAATCTTGTAAGAGTTCAAATCGTTTCCAGCCCTGCAGACCTTTGATCAAGCATACTCTTCAGGGTTCAAGACAGAAGTCTTTGATTCTTCCAAGACACTTACCTAACAATCAACACAAATATTATTCTGGTTTGTACACATTATTCTGGAGCAATAGTGCACGTGTATGTTAAAGAATGGGGTATATTCTTTGTCCTATACTGAGAGGTCACTTGAACACAGTCAATAAGACAGCTTAACCGCTTCAGTCACCTGATATATTCCACATGTAAGTGACTTCAACTATGCTACTGCATTAGACCAAAACTATCCAGTGTGAACAACTCATTGAAGGAAGCAGAACTCATCTTTGCACAGTCAATCATCTATTCAGCTACAACTGTTTTTATTCCTTTGGTAATATCTATCTGCCAAGATGCATGACAGACACAATAACAGAGACACCTGCTCAACTCAAAGACTTTTTGAGAAGACTCTGGGCCTTCTGGTATTTAGCAGGTCATACACCATGTGTTTGTGCTATTTGAACCTGGGCCTTTTGACACAACTGTGTGTGATGGGTTTGGATCACAGTTCTCTTCTGCAATTTTGGGTTAAGGTTTTTAATTTATGGGTTGTAGCAGATCAGTTTTCATGTTTACCAGCAGAAAATATAGCAGAAGGTGTACTTTAATCTCACCAACCTCACTGGGAACAAAATCCTAATGATATTCATAATTATTTTCCTTAGCTCTCCTGTAAATTTCTAGAAGTTACTTACGGAGCCCTTCAGTACCTAAATCTTAAAAGCACTGGAGACTGACAAGGCCAGCACCAAAACCAAGAAATATACCATTGTAGGGACAGCCACAGCACTCACATAACATGCTTGATGCATCCATAATCACTGATAATTTGGGTTTATGCTTCCTTTCAGTGTATTATTTTTAAGTCTGAAAAGTAATTGTTCTGCACTCCTGGCTAAGCACCTGTTCTTCAGTTAGTTTCACATCTACGTCAGCAACACAGGAGACAGACAGGTCAATGCTGTCAGACCGCCCTTGCACCTGCACAATTCACTGGCTTGAGAAAACAATAGAACAAAGGAAAGTCCAGGGAGCAAGCGCTCTGCTGTCATCACATGAAATGCATACAAAGTCAGGAGAGGGAGCGCATCTTAATACCTGCATAGGTTTTCAGCTGCACTCCATACTTTTGGAGCAAGCAGGAACGTAGTGGCTTAAGTTCCTTGAGATTTTTCTTTAAGCAAAACCTAGACATATTGCACAGAGAAAATGATAGGTAAAATAGCAGTGAAGAGTCTGACCAGCTTTAGAACCCTTTTAAGCAATTACACTAACAGGATTTTTTTTAAACATTTATTTTTTAAACCAAGACAGACATCTATATGTGCTCTAATGTTTTCTTGGGATAGAAGTCAACTGCAGACCTGGAGTTCAAGGCAAGGCACATAGTTTGGCTGTAGTACTACAATACTACAAACATCAAGGTGGCTGACTGACCTTGCGAAACCATGCAACTGTCATGAACCTTCTTGGCAAAGTAGAGGCATGATGTAATGAACAACTCTCCAGTCAAGTTTTTGTTTTTAATGAATGCAAAAACACTCTCATGGTGCAATTAAAAAATAAACAGCAACTCTGTCATTCCTTCAAAATCTTATGCTGGAAGGAGGGGATGCAACACAAACGAAGTGAGGCAAGCGCAGCATAACTCACAGCGCTCCAAAATTTGTTATCTAAACTTCCAAACTAAGGTAATGACTCAAACTGCTAGAAAAATTGTGAAAAAGTGCATTTGCTGTACTGAGCTTAAACAAGAATCAGCTGAGTGCCTAGAATAACTTCTCCTAAGCGGTAAGAATGTAATTTAATAGTTACATTTCAATTTTTGCAACTTTAGTACTTAGAACATTACCAGAAATCTGTCTGACTATATTAATACCAACAAGATCCTGGACAAACAGTATTCAATCTGTAGCACCAGAGGAGCTACACCTTCATGTGAAGTCAAAGTCAAGAAAATTAATGTGTTGAATGATATTAACTCTCTTCTCTCATTCCCTTGCAACTGCTTCAAAGACAAGCTCTCCTTTTCGAGCACACCTGTAAAGAGATGGACCATCCCCTATCTTCCCTAATCTCTGATACTAATCAGAAAAAAAAGAATCATGGCAGACTTGAATAGTTCTAAAAGTTTGGTTCAACCCCCTTCCTACTATTCATTTTCTCAGTTGTTCTGTGCCTTACAGGCCTACACCCAAGCTGCCCTAATACCAAAAAAATATGATGCCTTTGGGGAAGCAGTGGGGAGGAGAGTAACATAAAAGGCAAAAGGAATAATCAAGAAAGTAGCACAGCCTATGGAAGCTCAAGTTATTCAGTCTTAAATGAGTTATTACAATGATTCAGCTCACAATCCACATGGGAAAAAGAGTATCTGCAGTCCCTAAGGAATTCTGTATGAAAGCTGAGAGGAAACAAGGGCTAGTTAAAGTTATTGTTACAGAAATAGCAGCTACATACACCCAGCTATTTCCATTATACAACAGAAATAATCTGCATTTAATATAATCCATGGTTAGATTGCCAAATTCTGGACGGGTAATAAGGATGGGAGACTATAATGCATTGTTTTACTAGCCTCAAGGCAAGGACGAGGAACGAGATTCCTAATAGCATACAGAAAGGATTTTTTTTTTTTTGCTTTGTAAGTTTAAAAGGAAGTTACTAAATTGTGTTGTGAGCTATGTCAGACCATGTCACTCACTGTCTGTGAAAAGGGGTTCTATGTCAGAGCTGATATTCAACTTCCCGAGATGCATGGGAAAAGTCTCCTTTGTCTTTACTGGATCTGCAACTCAAACGTGTTTTCTAGAACACCTACAGAGGTGTGGAAAAAATGACCAGAAGCCAGTAGAAATAATTTCCAGAGATATTTAGGGAAAAAAGACAGGTCAGAAACAGTGACTGCATCGCATTAAAGGAAATCAGTACTGAGAAAACACAGATCTATTTGTATTGGAAGCACATTCAGTTGACTGCCAAAAGGACATCTCTTTGGCTTTATTTTCCCCTCACCTTTATAAATAAGAGGCACGTCAAACACCATCATCCTTTTCTTCTGAAAGACCTCTTGGAAAACAGATGGGAACAGTCAATTTGATCAGCCTAGATTTGAAGCAGCAATTGCAAAAGGGAGGCAGGAAATCATTACTGCATCTGACAAGCTATTCTTATCCCAAGTCTGTTCATACCAGTTATCATCAAAAGAAAAATGATCAGTCATCCAGCCATGCTGGTTCCACTGGCACAGCTACTGAACTTGGACTTGCTTATTGAAAGGCACCACCCCAGTAATAAAGCTTTTAAATATTTTATCCAAACTTGTTTATCCACTCTTTGGACATAACAAAATCCTCTTTCAGAGAAATGCAATGCTGAGTTTAAGAAAATGTCAAGGATTGCAAGGGACAGCATGGTTTTCATCTGCCCAGTCTACACATGATCCCCACAAAGACTTCAGTAGCAAAGTTTTCCAATTCCCTTGGCTCAGCTGGAAGGAACATTGCTGCTAACATTGACACCTTGCAAAAAGTTTGGGAATACTGAATGGAGATGCAGATAAGTGTGTTGTCTTTAAATGCTATGGTAGCATTATAAAGGGAGCACTTTTTGCACCCCTTTAAGCATCAGTTGGATGCGTGCTTAAGGGCTGTGCTTGTCTCTCCTCTAGCAGAGTGACAAAGGACAGAAGTACTACATGCCAACTGTTTGCTTTCATAGGACACTTACAAAATAAGGCAAAAAAAATGCCTTTAGTATCTCTCTGATGCACTGCAAAGACAAACCTTAATTTCATCAAGGGCAAACTGGCTGCATCGATTGGATTATTCATTTGGTATAATGGACTTTGCTTTCTTCCTGCAGCTTTCTCAAATCAAGACCAAAATGAAGATAAATCAGCTCTCTCTCAAGGCTGACACTCACTATATATTTATAGATTTCAAAGCCCTGCGATACAACAGAAGTGAGGTATTCATTACGCATGATTTTTTCCTGGGCAATACCGTTACTCAGGCTACACAGAGAACAGACGCTTTCTAAGGAAAGGCTACAGCACAGGTCAGCAGCAGCTCCCACTTCTCTCTTCCCTTAAGGACTTTTTTACTGCTACCGATTAGCCCAGCTTCTCCTTTACCAGCACAGAGGCCACTTTGATGCACGTGCACGCAGGCATACAAAGCAAAATACCTCTTTGATCCTCCAAGCAAAGGACTAATTGCCTTTTTGTGAGGGAGTACCACTAACGTAAACCTACTTTACAATTTCAGCAACTGACGTAACTGTCAAAGTTTATGAAATCTAAAAATTATTTCCCCCATCATTATGGGCTCTGTTGCCATTAAGTTAAAAGACCTGGCCTCATCTCTCCGCTTGCAATAAATACTTGTTACGCCAGCAAACTCAGACCACTCTTTCAAAGAATGAGACTACACATTTATCAACTGCCCCACATAACAGCAACTTTCCACCACTTGTTATTTTGTAGAATGGGAATAACACACTGTATTGAATAACTGTATTTAGATCAAGGACAAACCCGTGGCACAACACATTAGGGCAAACACTACCCTACAATAACCTCTTGAGAAAGAGGGAAGGAATTACCGTCCTGGGCCAGACCTGCTTTTGACTTGCAGCACAGTGTCACTGCAATTGAGCTAATTATCGTGAAGAAACTTTCTAGACCTGTGCAAAATCTTAACATTCAGCTCATCTGAGGTGCAACAGCAGAACGTATGCCTGTTGTCTGCAACCCGCATATGTTTAATGTGTTGTCTTAAAGGGAGAGGGATTCAGCTTGCATGAAAGTAGCCTTCTTTCTTAGCATTACACCTGCCGAAGTAAGATCATCACCAAATGGATGATTTCTTGGGTAATCACACAAATAAACAAGAACTAGCCCCAGAAAAATCTCTGATGATGCTTAATATAGTTGGCAGAATACATTCACCTGCCTTCTTCCCCTCCTAAAGTTACTTTAAAGCAATGCAGTTTCACACAGAGAAGCTTTTCGCAAAGCATTTAGGAATCTCAAAGGAGCAGGTGAACTAGCTCGTATTTATTTTAAAAGCTTCATGGGGAAAATGCATCATGCAATATTTCTCTGTTTTCTAAAAGAAAATGAACAAAGCCAAAGTAAATCAGCAAGTGGCACAGCATGCCAAAAACCAGAAACAAAACGAGCAATGAAATTGTACTTATCACTTAGAAAAATCTAAGCCTTTCATTTGAGATGTTTATGTTTGGGTAACCTTTGGAAGAATGTTTGCTGTTCCATTACACAAACAATGGAAATATGAGATAAGGAAAATAATAGCAGTTGCCAAGAATGCTTCATGCACTTCTTTCAAACCATTAAACATGCAAATACTATTTTATAGATGTATAAGATACGGCTTACAGCAGGAGTGTCCAATGCATAGAACCAGTTCACCCAGCCCCAGGGCTTGTGTGGGTCCCAGGGGCATGGAGCAGAAATCCTCATAGCGGAGCTCTCTCATCCCACTGTGCTGGGACACCCACTGAAGCACAGAAATGTGAGAGCCAACTCTAAGCCCTCTAAGGCCAAGTATTACAACTTTAACAGGCACATTATATACTGCACGCCAAAGCAGAACTCCTTGCTTCACATGCAGTATTAACGCTCAGCCATCTTGACCAAATGTTTTCCGTCTGTTCCCAGTCTTGAAAGACCTACTATGACAATGGCATTTAATGGGAACTTGGGTCAGGCCCAATGTTTCCCCACAGAACAGTCAAGAGCCAAATAAACAATAAACACTCTACAGCCAACGATCAGGGGCACAGCAGCCCCCAGATGCTGACAGGGCAGGAGAGTCCCCAGAGCCCCCTGCACAACCTGTCTGGTGCTTCCATCCACACAGGACAGGCATACCCGGGCTGCTCCCATCAGGGCCTCTAAGCTACAGGCAGTACAGAACTGACTGTGGCATGCTGGGGGGATCCTGGCTGTATGCAGAGGCCCTGTGAGGTGCTCTGTGGTGCAGTAAGCATTTACAAGAGTACAGAGAAATATCAAGACACTGCAAGTTCTTACCAGCTCAACCAAGTTTCATATCGCAAGAATAACCAGGTGAAATAGGAGTCCAAAGTCCATTGGTTTTTCCCACTCCCTCCATTCAAGGAAGGAAAAAAAGCGTTGCAAAAGGGAACCCCTACAGGCATGAACTGTGACAATAACGAAGGCTTTTTGTCATGGGGGAAGACTTCCATTGTTTAAACCAAGGCTTCCACGTGGGAAGAACATGCACAAATAAGGACTAGGTGTGTACTTGGAGTTTGGCCTGGGCATGCTGGCAAACTGGCCTGAGCCACAAGTTCTGTTTTGACACCACAAAGAAGGACAAGGAGTTGGACAGCATGGTGATCTGGAGAGAGGATGAGAAGTTCTGGTTTGGAGTGCTCTGAAGAAGCTGCACTGAAGTCCTTCAAAGTACTCTGACTCAGCTCCCCATCCAAATTCTTGAAATGGGAGAACTGGTGACATAACTTTTTAAAAAATAAGGTAATTTTTAAAAAAATCATTGCAAGACTAGAATATTCATAGAACCATACAATTGTTTGATCTGGAAGGGATCCTTAAAGGTCATCTGGTCCAACTCCCCTGCACTGAACAAGGACATCTCCAGCCTGACCCTGAATGTCTCCAGGGATAGGGCTTCCACCACTTCTCTGGGCAACCTGTGCCAGTGCCTCACCGCCCTTAACTGTAAAATAACTTCTTATGTCCAATCTGAATCCACCCTATTTTGAAACCATTTCCCCTTTCACAATAATTTTCCACAGTGTGGAGTTACAAATTTCGATTTTTGACAATCCACTATTTTTATTTCTATTTTAAACTCAATTATATCTGTCTCAATATCTTTCATTCCATTCTCTACTTGTACATACCTGTAGCTCATTTAATGTAAAACAACTGAGTGGTGTACCTAAATGAAATTCCATATGTACTAAGCAAGATTACCTTCAAAAAACAGTACATTAAGTTATTAACGGCATATTTTTACAGAAGCACTCGAGGAACCAAATCTAAAAGGTACTAAAAGCAACCAGTTCACGTGGTTGTACTCAGTCTTGCTTCATTTTTTACCTCAGTTAAAATTGTAAAATGCTTTTTAGACTCTTTTAATGAAAACCAACTACAGTTGGTTTAATTGGTACTAGGACTGTTTTCCTATATAGCTAACGTGAGAGAGGAAAACAGAATGCATCAATCTTAACCAAGGACTGTTATGGCAATAAAAAGTCAACCTCTACACTAAAAATATTTTCATTTAACTGTTAATTGATACTTTCTCTTCCCATGAAACCTTTTTACAGGTATCCTAAGAAACTACAATTAAAATATTTTTAAAAATCAGCTTGCATTTTTCACATTAACAGTAGGTTCTAATGGCTCACATTTGAAATGCGCTCACACTCTACCAGACTGCCTCTTGAAGCTTAATCTACCTGGTAACTACTTAACACAAAAAAAACCAACTTCTACAGGGCTGTAACATGATCACCGATATGTAACATCTTTTGGAATTCCTGTTTCAGGCCTGATAGAACGAATATTACCTAGGTAAAAGGCAATTTAAAAAAAAATAAGAAAGAAACATCATTATGCACAGCTTCACATTTCATGCATATTGGAAATTATGACATCCAAGTTCAAAGCAAGAAATCATGGAAGTGAATTCACTAACATAATCTTATAAGGAATATTTTTGTAATACGAAGGGATTGTAGTTGAGTAACTTAATGTAAACTCGTGCATATTATATAAAACTATGGGTAAAGAACAGTTTACATTTGTTTCGGGAAACAATATATTCCAGTCTTACTAATTTGGTTTTCATCCAACTAATTCATCACGCTTTACCAGCCATTCTTTATAAGGGATCACTAATGCTCAAGTGGGCCTCCGAGACTCAGACAGCATAGAAAATTATACAACCGCCATCTCAGCTCCGCCCAGTGGCGGATTCAACATTGTTTTGAAAAATGACAGGTAGCTAGATCCTCTTTATTTTCTGTATTATTAGAATAATGAAAATGAAACTAATCCAAACATAAATATTTTAAAAGAAAATTCAAGGAGATGCGTATTTGTATTTTTTCATACTACAGATTTCCATTGGTTGAGAAGATTGCTTCTAGGGAGCATTGGTAGCTTTTCATTATAATACAATCATTTTAATGCTGGAAATCCCTTAGGCATAACTGAGAGCTGAGATCCACACTGTATCTATACTTAGAAAACAGATCAAAGAAAATTTAAAGACTGAAGCCTTGTAATCCATAATGTTATGAATTCATTCAACATGCAGCAGACTCAAAATTCAGCAGACTTTTAATATCACCTGAATTCAAACACGAGTTCAGAAAACATTGCTAAGTACCTGCACAGAAGCCTAACATTTAAGTTACACATAATGTCTTACCTTGAGGAGTTCAAGGCCCACAAAACAAAGCCTCAAAAAGGCACATCCAGCGTAAGTGAATGATTCTACCAATTCATAGGTAGTACATCAAATATTAACATAGGAAATGAATTCCTGAATAAAACACTGGACTAATTGCTACTTCTTATTTTCTAAATATTGAGTAAGCCAATAAATTCAGATTAGACCAAATTGAAATGTGTCTGCTTCCAGGATCTTTTTCCCTTCTGTTCCAGTAATTACTAAAGCCACACTACAGACTTTATGAAAAAGATTCCAAAAGAGCTCATAAACCAAGGAAAACCAAATTCAACACTCAAGTCCTTTCTGCAGTTTCATTCATGTTCACCCAGGACTTTTGCTCAGCAAGAATTTGGGTTTATTAAAAGCACCAGCAGCGCTCAGCAGTAATGCTTATTCTGTTATTTCTCATAAAACTGTAAAATTGATAGCACTCCAAACTGTAACAACAAAAAACAGTGAAAGTTGAAATAAATATGCTTCATCCTCCCACTCCGTCCCCCCAGAAGAAAAAGGAGGGTGGAGGGTTGGAGAAGTGATGTGCAAGCATTGTGGCAAGGTATGGGATTCCATAACAACATTCCTTGGGGAATCCAAGGCTTGCTCCACATGCCGCCCAAATAAATAAATAACCAACCAACTCTATGGGAGCATCTATTACGTACATCAATAATTTATCTGTAACTTGTGCCTATTTGATGATAAAATTCCCCTTCCATACAAGAACTTATTTCGTTTCCCTCCTCTGAGAACAGTCATTTCTTCAAGAATATCCTCTTCACTATATCACATTCTTACGTTTTTGTACTTAAATACAAGAACAGTAACGGCTATGGACTTATGTCTAAACAAACACTTGACATAAGCCTCTAAAGTTATTCTATTGAATTCTTATAGATGCTTTCCTCTCAAATGAAAATTTACGTGTTCAACAGAATGCTTCAGAGACATTCGCTCTTACAAGTATTTTTCCACGGAAAACAAATAAAAACAAGACCAAAGCTTAGTGTGACTGGGAACATGTACTCCACGATCTAATTTAAAATTAAAACCCAGCAGAGTCTTCATGATTCCAAGGCTATGCTGATTGCCATTTGAAGCTGGAAATGTTTTTCCCTAATGCACAAGTGATGAAGCGTACGTAGGCTCAGAGGAAAGTTACCTTATCTGAAGTATCAGATATAGATTACTGCTGGAGTCAGCATGCCACACTAGTTGGATCCACACACTCTGTTCCAATATGAGGAATTAAGTTTCCCTGATGTCACAAATTGAACAGATAATGCAATTAACATTTCCTTTGAAGTTCACATTGACCTGGTAGCCACTAGAACATGTTGGCAGAACTTTACTGAAATCATCGAGTGCTGTCGGCTCACCCAAACTGAGACTTCATCTTTGGTGTTCTACAAACCACTGAGGAATATTGATGGTGCTAAATCCCCAGTGGACCATATTTAAGTCAATCTTTATTTCTGTTATGTAAAAACAGGGATTCTGCACTTCTGTCTGGAATCCTCCAGATGCATCAGGGATATATCAGAACTGCAGCATGTTCCCTGAGGAGTCAATTGTCTGGTGTGCAACAGCCCTTAGGCCCCTGTCTGGAAAACTGGTGGACATCTGGAAATCTCAGGCAGGTGGCACACATCCATTTTCTACCTCACTCCTCCCAGAGGGAGTGACCTCCAGGTAGGACAAGATATTTGGGAAAAATAAGAAAATGAAAGATTATGTATAAAAAGGTTCCACTTGTCACTATTCTAGAATATAAGATGGCATATGAATGCTGAAGCACAGTTTTGTTGCTGATTTTAATACAAAATTAATTTAATAATCCCTTTCTGAAAAAGCAGTATTCACAGCTTCACTTTCTAATGTTTAAAAATTCTGAGATTGTATAAGATCAAGGGTAGAATCATGAAAAATTTACTTGAAGAGTAGGTATTGATAGCTGCTCCTCTGGGACTCTTCAACTTGCAGTATCACATAATGTGATATTATAAATTACACAATTTACATGTTGGTGATAACACCAACAAGTCAAGACTTTCAAGCACTGAAACAGAGGAAATAACTGAATGATTATTTTTAAGAGGAGAGAAAGAAGCAAAGCTAACATTTCTATCTCGCTGAAAAAGAAAACTTAAAATGAACATTGTGACTGCAAGACAAGATAAGCATTATAGATTGAAAGACTGTATAACTTCCAAAAGTGGTAATATCTTCAGAGATGGAAATACAATGATGGTGTTGAAAACTAGACAAATGATTGCTGACCAGGTGGAGAATTCCAGAGGCACTTAGAAGAATAGCTATTGAGAACTTACGAATGGCATCATTATGCTTACTAATATCTTATGTTTAAATATAAAAGCAGCCCAACCAATAAAAGCATCGACATATTTATGTGTTGGTAATGATTAAAATTTTCTGTGATGATCCACTAAGTCACGATTAGTAATCACTATATATATATTTTACGTATTGATCTAAAAAGTAACATGACATATCCCAAAAGTTCATTTCATATTCTCAAGATGTGCAAATGCCTAGAAACTCTATTTAAGCAACTAGTCTGCACCTTCTTACTCCCTCCCAAAGCATATATGTTAAAGTCTCTTTATGATGTCATAAAAGAGGTGCTGATTTTTTTGTCTGCATTTCACAGAAATAATGCATTTACCTGCTTGAATAAGCAGCACCTTATATTCTCACGCTATCCTTAGCCACAGCTAGACAAATGAGTGACTGTTTTCCTCTTCTTTCCCTGAAAAGTTCTCTTTTCTTTTATTGTTGTTAGGGACAAGTGACAGCACCATGAGAATTATAGGTTTAAAACAAATCCTCTCTTGAACTCTCTGGAGAGAATTTATGCAAAGTCCCCTGCTTCAACTGAAGGAAAATATGCTTACCTTCTGTTGGTGATGTCTTCAGATGCCTGCAGAGCCCCTCTGTTTCCCCATATGTCTCTTTAATTTTTACCACTGCTTCTGTTCCTCGGAGTTCCATGAGGGAGCGCAGTTCTTGCAGGGTGCACCCAAATTCTCCTGCATGGTTGGCCTCATTTCTTTGGTTCTTGGAATAAAAATCACTATTTGTCATGTCACCCATGGTTGCTGATTATATTGCTCCGCTTGTTATAGTTGATAGAAGCTTAAAATCGTTTAAAAACTGAAGGAGAGGAATCTCGAATTCCAGCCTAGGATTAAAAACAATCCAGCATGTGTCCAGTGAGCGACGTGGAGAATGCCTCTGGTGTGCAAGGTGCCCCTGACCAACTAGTGGTCCGCAGAACGGCTGCTTTCAAGGCTGCAGACCAGCTCCACTCCATTCACCATTTCCCATTATGCAGCACCCAGGCTGTAGAATCTACATGGTCATTTCTTCCTCTGGACCTTTGGGAACAAACAGAAAGCGCTCATTACAAGGGTGAGCAACGATGCTTCACAAGGATGAATTCAAATTCATTCTATCACTGCAGCTTGACTTGTCATTTAAGAACAGCTACAGAGAAACACTGTGCAGATGTCCTGTGAAATGCTGCAGGTGGTCAAAGCTAGCATCGACAACAAGGATACCACTAGCTCTTAGGTAAAGCTCCCTACAGTTAAAGCACCAATAGCAGTGTTGCTTACTTTAATCAAGTCCCAAGAGCAATTGCCAAATGAGATGGTTCATTAATATTAATAAGCAAGCACTTAGTCCAGCACACTACATGTGCCTCCAGTATGCGTGCTGGTTCATACAGCCACAGCAATCATTCAGCTGACAAGAACACAGGCATTCTTAAAGGCAGCAAAGTAACAAAAAATAGTTTAACCATTAGTTTGAAGAACGGGATAAGGTAGGAGTGTTTTTCAGTGCAAGGACAGGATAGAGCCACCCCTTAGAAATTCAGAATACATGTACATACATTACATCTTGCAGCTTTGTCTGCTGTGCAAGCAAGTCTACCCCAGAAAAGTGAGGAAGTGCTCACGTGCAGCGCTGTGAGCTGCTAGAGCTGCAGAACAGGGGAGGGGCAGCTGGGGGCTGCCTTCCCCTACACTGCCCACAGCCTGCACAGCCACAGGCCCGCTAGCATCCCACACGCATACACATGGGTACGCTTGCACAGGGTTCACATTTTTGTGTTTACCATGCGTAGTGTTGAGAAAGCCACATTTGGACCATCTGGGAGGCAGCTGATTACTTGCTAAAATCAGCCTTTAAACTCTTTCCCCTTCCCATATTCTTATGAAGTTGGTTTAAATACTGCTGAAGGCAGCTATTATATTTGGCACAGAGTTTTAACAGAGATTAAAGGTTCCGTTTTTGCCTCAAGTGGGCGAGTGCCTGCACACTGTTAAACCTATAGGCCTTGGAATCATTTTCTCGTGATGAAAAGGCCTTTAAAAGAGCCCCAGCATCCTTCTGATACAGACCTGTCAGCCTCAGCCTTCTAGGTACAGCATCGCACCATGAATATGAGTGCACACAAAGAGGATTCCAAAGTGTTTCAAACCCCAGTGTTACATTTGTGCATCAAATATAATCTCCTGCCCACGTACAGATAACGTAACACATAGGCTTGGTATTTCCACCAAACTAACTGCATTGCCATTGCCCTGCATGTGAGAAAGATCAAGCCCACTCTACTCATTAATTCCTCCTTGCCTCCCGTGGCATTATCTGCTCTGGAGCTGTCTGACATACCTTCCTCAGTGAGACAAACTGAATCTCTACCAGTGTTCACATTAACAGATAACTCAACATTCCCTTGATTTTTTTTGACAGAAAAAAGACAAAAAAACCCAACACCAAAGTTTCATTCCAGTATTATAGGATGCAGTTAAAATGGCAGGCAACCACTACACCCTTCTTCCACTCTTCCTATTTACTGCCAGACGTTCTAGTGCTAAAAGCTACTGCCAGCTCTGATTTCACATATTGCTTTTCAAGAAAAGAAGAATTTCGGCACAAAGCATGGCTTGCAGTGAGCAGTAAAGAGAAACTGGGAGCAGCAATGAAGACGGGCTTTCATTTGCCAAGGAGGAGGAGATATCCTGCGCTATCAATGCCAGACAGTGGTCACAGGAACAGTTAATTTCATGCTAATTCCTTACATTCAGCATGCAGAAAAGGCCTTCGTTATCGCTTTATCTGTTTATAAACAGGATGGATCATTATTCCGAACAGAAATAGCATCAGCCTGTAGCATTATTTTGAAAAAATGGCAAGATGCAGAAGTCACAGATGTCCTGCAAAACAGACTTCATCCCAAGAGGCACTGAATCACCACAGCTTCTGCTGACAATAACCTCCCCACCACTCATTTCTTAAATTTATTTTCGGACCGTTCCCAGCTTCAAATATGGCGAGTTGTTGCTGACAGTTACACCAAAAAGCAAACCAAGATTGGTCATGGCAAAGGCTACCTAGGAAAATGCTGTAAACAAAGGAGGCATCAATAATAATAACTGAAATGACAGCCTGCTATTTATTTCCAGTGAGCAGGAAAAAAAAACCTATTCCAGAGATCAGTGAACCTAAAGATCTTGAATGCTCAGTGCCTAAAACAGCTACAGTATTCCAAAAAAAGGAACAGAAATACACCATTCACCTAACAGACAGCTGCTAGGGGTTAGTTTTTTCAAAGCCTTCTCTAATGAAAGAAAATCAACAGCACAGCAAAAAAACAATTACCTTTTTCTGATGTGAGCCCCCTGGTGATTTTGTTAGTGATGTAAAGGTACTGAACTTGGTGTCAATCATGTTTTCTGCACATTTTTTTCTGTGGGATACGTCCACCTCTCTCAAGCAAAGCATTTCTTTTGACCAACTGTGCCACCCTTGTATATTAATATTTTTGTTTCTATTCCTAGGAATTCTGCTTGTTATTTGCCAGCCACAAGAAGACAGCAATTTTGCTTTTCAGTATGGGCTTGCTAATTTTGCATTTGCCTGCTTAATTTTTTATTCCACCTTCAATTAAATATTGATCAATAAACAACAAATATTAAGGCTGTGCTTCCTCCAGTGCTCTGAAAACAAATCCCTCGGAGTTCAAGCTCTTCATAATACACCTAATGCTATGACACCAGGGAAACACCGTCTCACATTTTTGAAAGGCAGATGGTAAAATATAGGAAGCACAAAGCATGACTAACATTATTCACTGATAATGCATTTCTCTAATCCTGTGGAACAAGATATGCCAGCTTCATTTGATCCTTGAATCTCTTTTATGAAAAGGCTGGGAACCCTGCCAGATGGCATAGCAGGTTAGCATGACTGACACATGACCACGTGGCCATTAAGTGGTTAATATTCCTTTAACAAAAGCTTAGAAATAGAAAACTTGAGGCTGCTATATGGCAGTATTCTCCCATCAGTTGGGCAACAGGACTTAAGCCACTAGAAGAGTGGAAGTGACTCCAAGTGGGTGGAATGTAGAAACTCTACAAGAAATCCAACTACCGCACCAGGCTCGGGTAGGATCTTCTGTTTGTGGTTTGGGAGAGTCTCACCATTCCCAGTGACAACAAGCTGCAGGGAAACCAAACCTCCACAGAGAAGTTCAGCAAAAGACATAAAAATCTCCCTCCTGTCACTCAAAAACTCATTTCACACACACTATCATATGGCCAGTCAGGTGCTTATTTCCTTTTTCTTACCAGTGCTTCAGAAACAAGCTTTAGAAGCAAGAAATCTGGGTAAAAAATTTCCTAAAGTGCAATTTGGAAACAACTGTGGAGAAATACCTACATACAAATATATATATATCTCTCTTCCCAACAAGATGCACTTCAAGTAACAAAAGACTTCAGACTAGAAAGCTTGGGTAAAATACTACCCTCATTTTTCTCATTTAAAAATTCAAGATACAAGTCTCCATCCTGATAAGGGTTTTTATTTTTCCAGGATGCCATGGATTTTTGTTGTACAAGTACACTACAAACTACAACCTCCCCCGTTCTTCCCCCAGGTGGCTGCATCTTGGGGAGCAGACTTCCATTCCTGTAGAGCCAAAGACAAATATTTTTCATCTTCTAGTCGCTTAAAGGAAATGCATGCCAATTAAAACAGAAGCGATTTGGATGAGCTAACTGTAGTCCTGATGGAAAAACTATACTTTGATTCCCCAAATCAGGAGAAGTCTCATCTTGGAAGCTTGTAAATATTTTCACAGCATATTAGAATGATTTCTAACATGATATCATCACCATGTATTCTGATATCTGATTTCATCAGGACTTTTATTAGCATAAAATTAGCGGTAAGGTAGCAAACCAGCTCATCAGTTTCACCAGATCAGAACTGCAAGATCTATATTTCACAGTCCTTAAAGGTCTGGACAAAATCTGGATTTATGACAACTCCAAAAAAGCTGGCTGTATCCATAATTTGACTGTTTTCTCCAAAATCATTATCTAAGATTACATTGACTCTGATCTGAAAATCTGATGATGAAGGAATTACTTGCCCTTATGGAAGGAAGGATAAAGAGGTAATCACTTCTTAATGGGTTGGCAGAGAAATAACCAGGGCAGAGATCAGCTAAGCTGAGGTGCTATTCACTCATCCTACAATTGGGAAGAGGGCACACAGGTCTGGTTCCCTTCAAATTAAGTCAAGGGAATTAGCAGTCCCCTGTCTGCTGCTTGTAGCACTGCCATCACACTAGGAGTGTATTTGGCTGTAGATACGATGCCAACTGCTCCTTTGGGACCCACAAAGACCTTCCAAAGCAAGCGGGAAATAAATGCTGGAAGCATCACATTTTAAAAAGTACTAAGTTTTTGAAAAGATTTCTCTATATCCATGCTAGTAGAGATTTTATTCCTTGATAAAACAGAATTAAGGGATTTTTCCCAGGAATCTCAACAAAATGGGCTGAGTGGGTTTTTTCATTATTTTTTTTTATTGAGAGGAATTCCTCAGTCCTCCGTGGGCCATGTGGGTAGAACAAGGCCAGAAACAGGCTGCCAGAATGCTGCAGGGCATTCAAGACCCACGGCAGTAGCTGAGAAAGAAAACCATACCCTGCTCTAGAGAAGTCTCCAGATGAAATAAATCCAATTGTGGCCCAGTTACACCACCTCATAAAATGTATTGCTCTTCTCCTACGTCAAAAACAAAACGCTCATCTATTTGGGAAAATTATCTTTGCAGACCAGCAGGAGAAATGCTCATCTATCCAAGCAGATGAAACTAATCAAAAGCACCCAAACATGCTCATGCTCAAACTCGTGCTTAAAGCAAATAGCAATTTTGAAGGTCAATTATCAGGAGTGCACAAGATGCATCAGGAACTAAAGAAAAACACTGTTTGAATAAAAGTGGGTTGGTACCTTCACAAGTGTGAAATTTTTGTTTAAAACCAGCAAGCGAAGAGTAGATGAAGAAAGACTGAACTTTGCAGTATTGTCTGAAAATATCCTAACTTCAACACTACATAACTAATGCAACTTGAAATTCATTAAGAAAACTGGTAAATAATTCAATCACTATGAGCATCCAGGGCTGACAGACATTTGTGTGTTCCAACTACAAAAAAAAAAATCCAACTCTTACACAAATTTGCTGGTTCCTGCTCCCCCTCAATATACTAGTATGCTAATGGAAAATTAAAACAACAATTGTGACATAAACTACCTCTAGTGCCCTGTTAAAACGTGCAGTCATTCAGTCTGTTTTCTACCACTACTCATGTAAATGGTTGCAACAAAGCCAAATGAACTACTGACAGGAAGAAAAATACTATTAAAGGAATCAATCCAGTCCCATTAAAGTCAATGAAATTACTCTATCAATGACTTCTGGGGGATTGGATCAGGCCCTGTAGATGAAATCCTTCCCTCACTGATGCCAGAATTTCACTCCTTATGAATGCTGTTAGTAGAGGGACTGCAATAAGAAACCGAACCATGTTTATTATTGCCCATTGCTGAGTGCTAGCTGGAGTTAGAAAATATTCTTGGCTTCGCTGTGCAACGCTATCAACCTGCTGGCTTCAGGCACAACTGAATGGGACCAGAGGAGTAACCTGCAGCCGGCGCCCCAGCTGTTATAGGGCCCTACAGATCATTAACCATGCTTAATGAACTAAAATTATTTCCTATGCAAAAATATTTTCCAGCGAAGTCCGTACTGGCCACGAGTTTAAGAATTCTCTCTTGTTTCTTGCAGTAATATGAATTTGTTTGTTTTCCGTGATAAAATGAAAGGTTATTTTTCATTAGTTATTTATTCTCCCAAGACTAATTCTATCCTGCAAAGCAGTTACAGGGTTACTTTCATTCTCTCCCTTCCTCTACCACACACATATTCCTGTTCTCTGGAGCTGTGCTTTTGGCACTGAACAAAGACCCATTCTATACCCCCTACAAGCTTTAGAAAATTCTTGTTTTCACATGGAGTTGCATTGATTTCGTACAGAGATGAATACAGCACAGTCGCTTCAAGGAAGGCCAACTTCCAAACTATATTATCAATTCAATCTAAAACACAGCTGGACAAAAAGCTAAAGATATTCAGACTATCATTAAATAAAAGAGATCTGGAACAAAAAAATCGAAGTCAAATGCACTGAAAACAATAGCTGATTAAATGGCCTCTCTATCTAATCTTCATGCCTTAAGATTAACTCAAATACAGCGGTACAAACTGCCGTTGCTCTTAGTATTACACGGCACATCTCAACCTCATTTTACCCTCTTCTCTTATTTTTCAGAAACATTTAACAGGGACTTTCTATCTTAAAACTTGAGAGTAATAAAGCAAATCTTGTAGAAGTCTGAATCACCCATCAGCATTTTAATCAATAAGCCACAGTCATTACTCACTGGTCTCTACACTTCAGAAGAACAATTCCTGGAGGTTTATTGCACCATTCCTCTGCCAGTGCACACCTGCAATCCAAACAGTCAACTCAGGAGCTACCCCAACCTATTACTTGTTTGGTGGGCTTTTAGAAGAAGGATGAAATATTTCCAGTGCTGGTTGGCATTATACACTAATATAACAGTGGTCTCAAATACTTACGAGGTACCAGAATTCTATTCTGCTTTTAAATAAGCTGCAGATAAATTGGGGCCTTTTCCTGCCTTAGCTGGAAGCAAGAAGAGCACATTTGTACTTTCCAGGAAGCAGTGCACATTAACGTCACACATAACCCAATTTTGATCCATTATTTTAGAAAAAAGTTGACAGGTACCTTTTTTTTTTAATTTTTTTTAAATAAGGGAGGAGCCTACAGGTTAACAAAGAGAACGAAAGCTGAGGAAGACCTTGATCAGTCAGCTGCAGCACAAGGCACTTTGTCATGTCCTGCTCTGAACACAGCAGGTTACAGGGCCCAAACCAAATCTCGCTCCATCAGCTGGCATTTCTTTACATCAGCTCAAATTGCCGTGATAAAACCAGAATAAGATCTGAACATATGTCAGCAGAAGGGGTATGATATACAGGTCAGTGGTTTCTGTACCTGGTAAAAAGTTAGGAAGACAGGGATTACATCCAGCATGTGAAAGTCCTGTTGATGTCTATTCTACATCTGTTTAAACAGCAATGTTCCTGGCATGGATGACTACTTATGAATTAGCAGAGTTTCTTCCAGAACATACTGGAAATAATTCACAGTGCATAGTATTCACATACAAAATTAAATCCAAACTTTTTTTTTTAATGCGAAAGACCTCTCAGGTTTTAACATCTAATTCCAACCTAAAATATGATCAGTCTTGACACTCACATCCTAAGAAAAAAATTTCAAATTCTACATATCAACCCAAGGGAAACTACTCAGGAAAAAAGAAAAGAAAAAAAAAAAAGGATTTGCTGTGGTGTTTCTTCTCTTCTTCTGACAGCATCCATCACATAACTAGCAGTGAAAAGGCTTGGTTGGCTACACTTGGCCACATCACTCTTTAAAAGTAAAGAGAATCAGAGCACATTAACAGACCCTAGCCAAAATAAGGGAGAGCCACTGCACAGACTTGCCAAAACAGAATCAGACTACTGTATTTAGCCAGTATTTTTTTTATTCTCAGCCTCATATATAAAGTACCACATTTTACCTGAGTGGCTTCAAAACTAATAGCAAATGAGAAAATCTTTTTTGGGTGGGATGTGAACGTTTTTTATGAAAGTGTTAACTCTGAGCATTACTTGAGGAAAAAAAAAAAATCTTTTGCTAGGAGCATGTCCAGCCAACATGGAGCACAAGACATCAGAGTGGCAGCTGAAGTCAGACATTATTACTGTCAGTCAGAAGTTAGCATATGACTTTACAGCAAATGAAATGCTAGTGTATGATTCAGATCTCCATGGAAAGCATCTGGGCAAGGGAAAAATAAATAACAGAAAAACACCAAACTTATCTCGCAGTCTAGTCTGTATTTGCAGCTCTACCTTCTGTCCCCTTTGTTGCCTACCAGAGGCATTATTATATTTATATTATATCTTATTATATTAGCAAGTAAAAATAGAAAGCCGTACATAAAACCAAAGTTTTTACTGCAGCACCACTGGTGATAAATGGAAGTCCAGCTTCCCTACAAACAAACTACAAACAGAATAATGAAACTGGAAGAACAAATTTAAAAAATAATCAAATGATTGTTTTAAAAAAGGACTCAATTTATTGTTATTTAATGAGCAATCATAAATATATATAATAGAGCTGGATTGCCTACAATTTTTCACACACTCTGTTCCTACAATGGCTGTAAAAGAAAACTGCATTCTGTAACATACTTTTCCCAACAAATATATACTACTTTTATTTACAGTAAAAACACGTTTGTAACTGTCTCTTTTAAAAAGCCAAAAGATGTGTTTGTTTACATATTATCTGACTATCTTGCTCTTGACTTAGGTACAGTTCTCTAATATGGTAGAAGAGAGACCAAATTGCAATTAACAGCTCTGTTTGGTGCTTTAAGGACCACTGAAGACACTTCTTTTGTTCCCTGTGCATTTTAAGGCAAAAGACCATTTCCACTTCTCCTGGCTAGAACCACAAAATCCTTACATGCAGCACAAGAACATCTGCCACCTTGAGCATTTTACCATTGTCCGGGGGGCTGTTTACTTAAACAGCTATTATTGGACAACACGTGCCACTGAACAGGGCACAAACCCAGTACGTGCCAGTCACAGATACTCCAATTACCCTACTTCGACCATATACCACTAAACACAATGCCACTGCTTGCCACCAAGGAGCTGCACAAACTGCACAAGTTTTAAAAGCTTTCCCTAAAGCTCAGGTGGTTCCTAAATTCATCCTCAGAATCCAAGGGCAGCCTGTAAAAGCATAACAAATTTGAATTCAATCATTAAAAGGTTATGACTTACTGACACATGAGGCTACCAGAATTGTAAAGCCACTAGCACACAATTTAGGTTCCTATTATACTTAGCACCCGTGTAAATCTCCTTTCTGCCACTGAGCTCTCAATGCCCAGTTATGCAAGCACAAGCACTGAAGAAAAATAATCCTTTAGCTTTGCTACATCTTAGGGAAAATAAGTTAGATAGCAGAAGACAAACACTGCCTTTCTTCAAAACCATATTTCTATTGTACTCCAAAAAAAATCCACAGAAATAATCTTTACAGTTACATTAAATTTAAAAGGTGAAATTACCTGCTGTTGCTACCAAACACAGACCTCAACCCTGACAGCTCTGAATTCCAGATTCAAATGCAAACGCTCTTCAGCACGCCCAGGCTTTGCAGGTAGCATAGAGGTCGAACAATATACTGCAACTGAAACTAGGGTTTGCTTCAAGTCTCTGCCCAGCTCTTTAGGAGAGCAGACAAAAGAACCAGAAGGGACTGAGCCAGCACCTCATCCATCCCCATCTAACAGTAGAACCCAGAGCTCCTGCTTTTTTCCAGCATGCATGGCAGGTCGTTAGCTTGCTTATTTCTATCACCTGACATGAAAACCAGATGTGATTACTTGGCTCTTTAATCAGGATTGAAGAAAGGGAAGCACGGAGGTAACGACAGAATCTAAATTTTTAATCAATAAGAAAATCAAATATAAACATTTGTTCTCCTCAGTGATTTATAACCACGAACATTTTAACCGCAATGAAATGGAAGTGGGACTACTGGAGAGATAAGTCAGCACCACATAAATCCACGTGAAAGGACGAGAGAGGAAAAAAATCCCTGCAAGGACTCGATTTTACAATAGGAACCTTCAGCCAAGGTCGCTCTTAAGAAAGAGAGCAGCCAAAAGAAGGTTTTAAATCTCAGTGGGCATTAGCTGAAAGATGTACAGCAATGTTCTGCAGTGATTTTAAATAGGACATTCACCGAGGAATGAAAGTACATCAGTCAACTCTATCATAATACAACTCTTTTGCTAAATGCTCTCTACCCAGACTGTTCAGAGAATCAAAAACATGTTTTGAAAAAGAAGTGACGAATTACAGTTTTAGAGAAAATTGCATCGCTCCTTTCACCTGAGAACAGCTGAGAACAGCCAGAAGCATTCACCAGCAGTGGAAGAAAGCTGAAGGAGCGAACCTGAGGGCTGCAGTGGGGCGGCCAGGCCAAGGGCTGGGTGCAGAGATGGCACTGCTCTGACTGCAGCTCCTGCAGGCAGGCAGCAAACCCCACACCCCAGGGAGGGGCTTTCTGCACATGCCCATGTATACAAAAGCTGGCACAACACACCCATTGATCCTAAAAATTAATCAGAAAGAATACAAAGAGTTTTGGGGGCAGCACTTCAGAAGCAAACTGGTCCTTACGCTCAGCTTCAAGGAAAGCACTAATTTTAGCAAGCAGTTTTGAAAGAAAAGACAACATTCTTCCCTCAAAAAACATACACGGTACAGACACTACTCCTTTTCTGCTTCACAGCGGCAACATTTGGAAAACTACTTAACCTTTCTATTTTTATCTGGATGCATTCAAATTACCAATAATGTACAACATGCTGTAACAAAACCACTGATGTAGGGTATAATTTTCCCTCAAGCACATTATCCTCGCTGGTGGCTCAGAAAAAATAAGCTGATAAAACAGCAGCAGACATCAATTGATGGATAAAAAGTGATCACAGCTATGTAGAACGCTGCTGCCCAACCTTAAAATCATGCAATTAGCCAAAAAAATCTAAGTACTGGGGCAGGACACGGGAACAGCCATACATTATCTATGGGGTCATGCTAAAAATCCTCCCACAAATCCTCCTTCTGCACGTTTTTAAATAGACCATCAGATTATCGCCTCGCAATTTAGCTATTAACACACAGATTTATTTTAAAGCCATCATCATGCCTGGTACTTTTATTAAATATCTTCTTCCTTGTCAGGTTCAATCGGGATCTCGTCCTAACCATGATGAGCTTTTAATTTTCTGTTCTACTAATAGCGACTTAAAAATAAAATGTTCTCTTTTGAAACTATCGTGCTGTAACTTCTTTAGGGGCTGCAAGGGGGAACGGAGAGATTAATCTTCCCACTCTGCACATTTGTTATCTGCATATATGGAAGAAACAGAACAAGGAATGGGAATTTTCTCAGCAGCCAAGGTATAACTCCACACAAGCACTCTGACTGGCTACAAAGCAGCAGCAGGGAGTTATCAAAATACAGGAAATAAATAGTTTAAGAGTTTCTATATAGGTTCTGAGTCCTCTCAACAACTCTCTTGCAGGTCATCACTGGATAATAGATTAATTAATGACATAATTAGCTGCAGGATACATAGCCTCCTATCCAGCAAAGCCCTTCAGCAGATACTCACATTTCAGCGAGTGGGGCCCTCGTTATCTCCCTGGCTGCCGAGAGGAGATGAGCCAGGTGCACATGCTGCAGCACTCACTGACAGCATCATACTGCAGTGCTGCTTTTGCTGGCAAGGAGTTACAGCAGGAATGTCAACTCCTGGGCTATCACCAAAATGGGAGAGCCCTAGTACATACAGAGAAGGAAAAAGACAGTCACTGCTCTCGGGTGCCCGCTTCCACCGGTGGAAGACAGGCAAGAGCCTGCTACACGTGAGCGCTGCAGAAATCACCGGCACTGGCTTTTCCACAGCCCTCGTGGACCTGAACAGCTTGCAAACTGCCTGCTTTGGGTACGCGCACTGCTGCACAGCCAAGGCACGGGCTGCTTTGAGATGTAGTTTCTGTAACTGTCTAAATAAAAGCTTATGACCTTTCTTTTAGGATATGGGCCTTGCCACAGCTATTCAAGCCTATCTTTATCTAAAGATTGGAACACTGAAATGTGTTCTAATGAGGGATAAACTGAGACCATCTGGATGTCTCAGCTGCCACAGAGCATGATTGTTTGCTGATTTTAACCATGTCTCTTGCAGAGAACATAGACCTGTGTTGCACAAAGTGCGCTAGCTCAGCTTGATTTCTCCTTGTAATCAAATGTGTTGATCTAAAATCTATTTCCAGCAAATTACTTGTCTCTTTTGGGAACAGCTCCCTCCTCATCTCCTAACCGTGGTGATAGGGATAAGGAGAGACAACTAAGATGAAAAGGTGTATTTGTAAGAGGCTGACAGAGGGCCTGCTCAGTGAAATCTTTGATATTGGAATCCAACCACCATTTGTAACCATACAAGAAGTGCTAACTTTTTGGATGGTATGTTAAGGCCTAGAGTTAAAAGGGAAAAACTAAAAAAAAACAAAAGTGTAAAAAAATTGGCTATTTATTTGTTACTGTTGTAGACTGTTGGCATTAGGTTAGTTTGCACTTATGTACATTTTTCAAATCAAATAATACAAACATGGGACAGAACCCAAGCCTCCTGTGAGCCCACTGATTTCTCCACATCAGAAGACTGCAAGCACTAATGTTCTGCAAAATACTCCAATTTCTAAAATTCTTTTGCAAAATTCACTAATGCTTTTGACCAGAATTGTTATTTTATGCTGTAGGCGCATTTCTGTGTAATGGCTTCACCAAAAGAACTTGGCCAAAATGCACCATTAATGATTTTAGATTTCAGCATTATTTAAATTGTGTTGTTAATTATGCATTCATCAGAAATGACACCTCTAACTTCAGGTTCCAAGTAGATTTGAAAATTAAAAGAATGAAACCAACAACTGTTCTTGCAAACAGAATTACTCTAGGGATACTGAGATCTTAAAAATTTAGCATATTTTTCTCTTTACCATTCTACAACCATATAAAGCTTCTGCAGAAATCTTGGTTCTACTTCTACAAAAGCAAGCCCACCCAGAACATTCTGGGTTTTGACTAGAAAGTGGTTATTCGAAAATGAAATCAAGTATTGTCTCTATTTCCTACCAGACTATCAATAAATGTCCAAAAGGGAATTTCTGAAAGTATCCTGAGACATTTGGAAGAAATATCCCCCTAAGAAGCCAAGATAGATTGATTACTCCAATTTTTTAAGCTTCATCTAGTACCATAGTGCATTGCCTTATTGATTTGCTGGGCTCCTAATTCTTCCAGGGATAAATATGGCTACAAAGATATCAGTCAGTTATTACAATACTTCCAGTTCTCAATTCCAAATCGTTCTGATAAATCTCAAAATCCTTCATGTTAACTAAACTTTTGAAACTCAGCTATCATTAATGATCATCACGGACTTACCAGAAAGCCAGGACTCTTAATATGACACCAAATCCACAAATACTTTACAAGTAAAAGGTTCCAAAAGAAATGTACTGCATCATCATTGGTGTGGATACATTTAGAAATTACAAATTAAATCTCTCTCTCTACAGGTAGCGGTAACATATTACCCATACTTTCTCCCAAGCGTTGAATAAGACTGTAACACAGCTAAACTCAGTAAAATTATTAATCACATCTAAAGCATATTGTGTACAAGGTACAGCTGAGTCTAAAACGTTGGGAATTTCTATAATTATCCTAGGACTACTAGGACACCGAAAACTCAAAACCCCTGAACTGTTTTAATACCCAATATCTGCAAGTAAACAAAAAAGATAATGCAATTGTTTCCAATTGTTTCTATTATAAACCAGTCCTACATGTTTCCAAGAGAAACAAATCCACACCACTTCAAAACAGATTTGTTTTTCTTCGCTATGTTTAATGGACCCATCAGAAATAATTCGCCCATCAGAGACTTGAAATTACCATACTTCCAACAATTTTAAGTAGTTTTTTAAAGCAGAAGGAGGGGTAGTACTCTTCAGTACAGTCTGTAAAATAATGAAAAGAAATTGTTGTCAATTCACCAACAAGCTTTGTGTGTTTCAACAGAATTCATCTCTAAAAATGGAAATACAAGATTTTCTCAGAAAATTCACAAAACTATTTCAAAAGATAACCAAGATCCTTTATTCGCATGCACCTAACCCAAATGCTATCACAAAATACATATGCAGTCAGTTCTTGACATCAGTGAGCAACTCAGCCGAGGTGTGGATTACCACGATACCAACTTGCTCTACAGGCTGTTTGAAGCTAGTAAATCAATGCAAAGTACTTTCAGAAGCATTTTAAATAAGCAAAGCTTTATTCACATATGTTTTCCTGTCTGTTGTTTTGTCTTCTTTGCAAATGAACAGAAAATACTTCCTCAGATGTATTCCTTAAAAACCTGATGTTTATCATCTTTTCCATGACTTCTTGCAGGAACAAAACTTACCAAGTTCTAACATAACTATTTTTAAAAAAAGTTCCCATTTCCAAAAATGATTTTTAGCACCTGGGAGTATACATCTGTGGAAATAAAACAGTATAATAGACATTTCCATTTCTATAACAGCTACTCAAATGACTTTCAAGAAATTACAGAAGTAATAATGTACATCCATGATCTAAATTTAATCATTTTTCAAAACTGCACTTCCCTAGTCTTCCTATGACTGCCAAAAACATGTACACCCCATTTTAACAGACTGAAAAACATTCTTGTAGCACTCTGTGTACTCATACTCTTCGTTTACATCACAGTCAAAAGGCAGTGACACAAGAAAATCTGTGTGTATGCTCCTGTTTATCTGTTTCTCTGGTTGACCTGATCTGCCACTTGCAAGCACACAAGAACGACAGCTTATTTGCTGAATCTGTTTACCCCACTGTCATTCAAGATGTAGTACGATGCTTAAATAGGCAACAGTCAGATTAATATAATTGAGGATGCAGTTCAGAGAGACAGGAAGTCATGCCAGAATTGCCACATGCTTATTCTCTTACGATTAAAACATCCCCAGGGTTCTATTGGCATAAAGAAGAACCCAAATCAGAGATGCACAGAAGCCAGAGGACCAAGAGACGTGAGCTTTTGCTCTTCAGAACAGCTCACCAGTTCGAAAGGAACAAACATGAATCATGCAAAGATAAGTTGCCATTTTAATTGCATAAGCAAGGCTGGTGGATTTGTCATTGCTTTTGACAGATTTTTTTTTTTTTCCCAGAGTCACATTATAAGCAGAGCTATGTTCCTATTGCATAAGACAACTCATGCATCAGATTGAAAGCCCAGCACACAGAAAACAGAATATGAAAACTCCTTACACAGCCTTCTTTCTTTCTCTCCAGTGATATAACTTCCATGGCTCTGCTATTCCTGAAGAGATTAGAAAGACACTATCCAAACACAAGAAAAGTAAGGAAGGAACAAATCAGTGACTGAAAAGGACTTAAAAGTCCTCAGCACACAGGACAGGCCAGCTAAACCACATTTCTTTGTACCAGCATTGCTATCCACAATACAGGCAAAACAGATGTGCACATTACAGAGGGCATGCTTGTAGAGATCTGAATATTATTATCACAAGATGACATACTAGAGAAGAGTAGAGAAATAGGGCTGATCCAACAATTGGAAGTCTTTCAGTCCACTTTCAAGTCATTAAAAATCTCAGTACTAAAACCTGGAAGGTTTGTGAATAATTCTACCTTTTTCAAGCTGTCAAGACAAACCAAAGAACAACACAGTGCAATTTTAGTGGCGCAAAAATAAAACTGACCATTACCTGTAATGTTTTACAGGTCTATGCATAATGCACAGAGACAGAAATGCTGTGCTGCAGCCAGAACAGCACCACAGCCACCTCCTGCCATCTGATAACCATCAACTTGGGGGTAACATTTGGTACAAAGATTTAAGTGGCACTAGCCCTACAATCAAGCCATCCACTCATACTAAAGCAAACAGGTATCACCATTGGAATTACACTCAAACTATTTCTGTGTATGTGCAGAGTTGATCTTCGCCTTTTCTCTAGCCTAGATTTTTATTTCCCATAAGTGATCAGTGTTGGCCTAATTCTGCTCCCATTTGCATCAGTTGGATCCTTACCATCGACTTCAAACACACTGTATTTAACCCAATATAGTTTGCTTGGATAAATTCAACATTAAAAGAGAAGGACCTCAGCCTCTCCATCAGAGTACAACATGCATCTTCTCAGCAAGTTCCGCAGCCAGATGACATTGTTATGCCCTACAGTAACAATTTTAGCTTGAGCAACACTGCAGTTCTGCAACAACTGCTACAAGCACCCCTTTTTACTGTATCCTTGTTCAGTTTGCAGGTGCTCAAGAACTAAATTTCCTTGGGACAAAATGAAGTGGAAGCCCTGCTACAGATTCACATGAAAAACACTCAGAACATACAGAGCTGACACAGCTTCCAGTCACGTGTGAGCACTTTCAGTCCCAAGGTTCAGACTAAAACCAGTTCCAAGCAAAACACCAAGCTTGCACAGCTATGGGGTCTCAGCTCTGTTTGCTTCAAGCTATCGATCTGCTTCTAATGCACCAGATAATTTGCTGATGTTGGCACTTTCCAAACTGTATCTCTCTGTCCTATCTCTATAATCTTTTTATTTCCCATGCCATCCTAAATAATTCACTCAGCATTACTGATGATCATGACCTCCTGCATCCTATCCACAGATTCCTATTTAAACCTCACAGATTACCTTTTAGAATTACGGAAACAGGAGTAGGCATACAGCTATGTTTGACTCCTACTGTTTAAAATTCTCTTAAACAGGAGATGATTTGTTTAGCAGTGCATTTACGGCCACTTTGTATCAAGTGAATTTCCATCTGCAAACAAGTTTTCTGTAACACCTTGGCTTATGCATTAGGTATAAGAACTATAGTCAAACGTAGGCACCTGGGAATCTGGTATCAGTAAAATCTTGAAAGGGAAAACTACAGAAACAGCCCTCTAAATAAAGGTCAAAATTTCAAAATCCAATTGCATACATAGCAAGAAAAGCACTGTTTCAGGCTTTTCAACTTCTATAGGAGGAAGAAGCATTACATAAGGTACATGTGTAAATGCTGCAACTGTAATGAAAGCACTTGGACTGAAAGACTTATATTATAGACTACATAGAGTATATTAAAGACTTATATTATAACCCAAACATACTGAATCACAGATACTTAACAGGAAGATAAGTCAGATATTGCTGTTAATAAACTGTTCAGTGTTTCAGGCTTTAGCCAGCTAAAGTTCCCTCAAACTATTATACCCTGATAGTTTTGTGAACCTTCTGGCTGAAGGAGCACCTCACCCTGCCAGCAAGGCACACCGTGGCTTCAGCACAGAAGTCTCGTGGCTGTCAGATCTGCAGCTGCAGAACCAACCTGCTCTCTGCTCCCACCCCGACCTAGGCACTATCTCTGCATTGTCTGGTGATCCTATCCACTGAGGCTTCTGAAGAGTGAAGTGAGACATCTGTAAGGCTGCAGAATTGTACTGTACTTCCTCTAGCAATTTTCCTTTAACAAGGGAGGGATTAGCAGTTACCTACTGGTTTTTGTCCCTGTAACTTTAATCTGCCCGCCTTGCATTTTAGAAGCATCAACTTCATTATACATTTCATCATAGCTCATTTTTTTTTCTTTTTCTACAGTTCACTCTCAAATATTGGGCATTATCACAAGGTTATTATTGTATATATTGCTTACGATTTTATTGTGCATCCCTTACTAATCCCAGCGCAGCATAACTCACCAAACAGAAGGTGACACTTCCAGGAAGACTGCTTTAGCAACAGAACATCAGTTAGGAAGCACTGTAATAGCACTGCAGAAACAATTGTCAAGTTTTTGTTGCGTAGCAGGGAGTACGCGGACTCAAGCAGCCAAGAGTCAGTCAGCAATTTTTCCTTATTACCCTAACTTTAATATAATTTAATGAAGTAAATGGAAAACTCATCTAGAAATTTGGGGCAGGTCACTTGTCACTGTTGCAAGCAACTCCATAATTATTTCTAACAAGGAAGAGTTCTGGCACTGCACCTCTAAACTTTCTGGAATTCCCTATGAAAGACAAGCAAGTACTGCTTCCATTCCTCATCTCCTGTTCCTGCAACTTCAACACGCATATGAATTCCTCTTGCTGGAATCAACTGAAGAAAACAAGAGCAAATATGAATCTGTCATATAAAAATATTAAAAAGGATGGCAAGCCTGTCAAAGTGAGAGTATCTCCCATAACAACTGTTAAGCATGAACTGATGTTTTAAATCTGTGTTCCCACTGTGCCAGAGGACCCACTGCCACCACAACACAACGCTCACAGAGGCCCCAGCTGATTAAGAGCTGGGTGTGACTTAGGAAATCACCAGCACAGACTTCATGCATTTCTACTCTAAAAATTCATCTGAAAGGAAAGGTTTCTTTTTTCTTCTTTTTTTTTTTTCTCCTCATCACAAATCCTTAGGATAGGCTGAGTTGGAAGGGATCTCTGGATGTCATCTAGTCTAAACTCACTGTTCAAAGCAGGGCCAAATTTAGCCATGGAATATCTTGCTCAGGGCCACATCCAGCTGAGCTCTGGTCATCTCTGAGGATGGAGAAACCCATTCTGAACCTCTTCCCGTAATGAACCATCCTACTGGTGAGAGAATTCTTTATATTTAACCAGGATTTCTTTTGCTGCAATTCATATTCATTGCCTCACATCATTTTGTTAGTATTTCTCCGAGAAGAGTATGGATCTACCTTCTTTTAAAATCCTTTTCCGAGTAACTGAATTAAGCAATAAAACCAAATCCACCCAAGCCATCTCTTCTCCAGTCACAACACCTGCAGCTCACTCAGCTGCTGCTCGCTTACCACGTGCTCCCCATCACCACCACCCCCCACACCCTGTAAGTTGGTGTCTGCTCTGTACCAGGGAGCCACAGACTGCAAGAGCTCCAGCTGCAACTTCAAGAGTTTTACATAAAGGGGGAAGGGAAAAAGAGTGCGGCTGATCTTTATTAAGGGGCTCGATGCCCAGATTTTGGCTCAAGCATCGGGGAGATAGAATTTAAGTGTGACCTGCCAAACTAAATTGCTTTCATTGCTTATACAATGCTATTGTTTATACAGTGCCTCAGAGAGTAAATAAAGTTTGGATAGTCCTTGCCAAAAGTCACTGGGAGCAGAATTTTCAGAATTAAGGAGACATAAGGATGCATTAAGGACACATAAGGATCCTGGAAGAAAAAAGAAAAAAAGCTTCTAATGAAGCATATTCATTAACTCAAAAACTAAACGTAGAAGTGTATTTTCAGAAACACACCTGAATCTCAAGGTCAAATGTTGCAAATAGAGATTAACTACATACCTTACACACAGGATTATTCACATAAAAGATTCTTTTGAGAACCGCCTTCTTTCAGGCCACAAGATGCTGTAATTGAAAGTCTTAACTCCCATCCAGGAAGGAGTGTGAGATGTTTAGAAATTTTCATTCTTAATACTGACCAGAGAGCCTTATTAAAAATAATTATTTTTTGAATATCAAAGAAAAAAGAAGAAAACAAACCTATATGCTACCTAGCAGGTCACATTATTCCCCAAAATACTCTTTGCAATACTGCCTTCTGCAGTAATGGAAGTTATATACGGTACAAGAGAAGGAAATTCCTAAACCTGAGCATGAAGTTTCAGGATCAATGTAGGACACTATCAAATCATTAGTTTCACTCATCCATACTTTTTTTTAACAGATACAATTTGAAAAATGAGAGTTCGGTAGAGATATATACAGGCAAACGCAAATCAGAGCATCTTTCAGAGATTAACTCAATCACTGAAGGGTGCTGCTGAGGGAAAAATCTGAGTATCACTATGAGATGGGTGAGAACCACAGACAAGAGGAAAACTGAACAATGAAGGAGTCTTTAAAGTGTTTAAAGAGCAGGAGAAACATTTAAACCTTTTCCAAATAACTGTAACCCAATGAGAGAAGGAAAGACTGATATTGATACAGGCCTTCACCCTGGGATCTGGATGAAAGAAAATCTGATGATATTGCTCTGTAGCTATGGCTTTCCCATGCTGTCTTAGGTTACAAGCATCCTCATCTCTGCTCCTCAGATGCCTGTATACTGTCAAATCTTGCCAAGTACAGAGTAGTTTGGCTGTGTTGTCCCAATAGGAACATCATTATAGTTTGCCTAGATAGTTTCAAAAAAACAGAACTGCTAAACATTAAAAACACAAATGTTGCAGAGAATGCAGACATCTGTGTGTATGGTGATTCAGGATCACAGAGAACATCTTAAAATTTACCACGTATGTTAGCCAAAAACATATATTGTGATGAAATGACTGGGCAGTGAAGTACAGTAGTCTTTGAAAGGTAAATTCAATTAAGATTAGATTTGGGCAACTTAAAGTCACCCAAAAGAAGTTTCAGAAATAATAACTGAATAGGTTTCTAAGGAGCTCTGAAACACATTTTCTGTTATGATGCGTATGGATTTTACAACACTTACAAATCCCTTTAGCAGCAATGAGAACTCTAGGACTTAATCCACATGACATATTATCATTGAAATGTTCCCAATTTAATTGATACAGAAAATGCAAATACTCTTTTTCAGTTGATTTTTACAACATTAAATACCTTACAAATTGTTCCACAGATACTTTTAGCATTGCACATGGGCTCCAGCACGATCATTCCTTCACCTCAGCTGAAATCTGGCCCCTTAATTATCAGCAACTGTTAAGAACTCACATTTCTTCCTCCATATTAGTAGCACACCTTCCTCACAAAGACTCATAACTCTTCGGGGGCTTCATATCTTCACTTAAGAAACTAAGCAGTTACAGCTTGTTCATGTTCTATTTTGTGGTTACAACAGTTTTCGTAACCTTGAGAAAATTTTGCATCATTATTCTAATTACAAGAAGTGGGAGTACGTGAAACGCTTCTAACAAAGAAAAGAAACTGAGATGGCAGATAGATGAAATTTTATGCTGCAAAATGACACAAGTTGAAGTAATGAAATACTACCACTGTGACTTACCCAGGTAAGAGTCAGCTGCTCTGAATAAAAAAAACTACCTTATTTTAATCCTACTGTGGTGCCGTCAAGTCAATACCAGGTATTATACTGCTACAAGTTAAAGCTACAAAAATTATAATTATTTTTAAAAATCACAATTGCTATAAAACAGAGACAAGCAGAATGTATGTATTTGTGATGCATTTTAGAACACCAAAACCAGCAAAGGAGACTTTTCCCGTGTGTCCCGACTTACAGTCATGATGAAAAATGCATTCAGTTTCCTATGTAACTTACACTTTGGATAATAAGACCAAACACAACAACGGTGCATTTCAATTCTAAGCTGTTTACAAGAGAACCTGGAAGGTGGGCTGCCTGTGGATCCAGCTGTAGAACCCAACATGCAGAAATCCTCAATGCCATAATGCTTTACCAGTTTCTTGTTTAAACCCTCTAATACATTGAGGTGTCTGTACTAGAAAAAATGGAAAGTTTATATTTAAAACACACAATTACTCAGGACTTTCTCAAGTATTGAAAGCTTCAGTGAAACCCAATATGAACTTTACGTGCATACCTGCTTTTAGTGGGCAGAAGCGAGACATAACAGTGATCTCTTCCATGGAAGAAACCTCTAGATACATACATAACTGGAGATGTCTTAGCACATTTAAAATACAGTGTGAATCCATGTTTCAACTTTTCCTTTCTTCTAGAAGCAGAGATTTCTCTATGTTGTACTTTGGTAACCCCTTATATAATCCCAGGACTTCTTTATTTTAAAATACATATAAAATATTCTGAGTTTGAGTACAGAGACAACCAAGTAGTCAAACAAATCTGAACGCTTCTTAAACCCACTTTTCTCTTTTGACAACTGTCTGAGAACAGAGAGTGCAGTGAGCTGTTCCTCCTTCACATTTAGCTTCAGCCTTTGTGGCAATTCCTTCCCGCACACCAACACTTGCAGCCTGCTCTGTGCATTCAAGTGGAAAGGGACAATGAACGTGGTTTGGCTGTTCCATTCTCATAACTAATTACTAGCTTCGGTGCTACATGGAACTTACAGAAAGGGATAACTGAACACACTTCCAAATAGAGAACACACCATCAGTGTCACTTCTATCTAGGACTAGAAAGATTTTTCATCGTACTAACGCTTCTCCCCAGAAATGGGAGCTGCAGCACCCCTACATTTCGCACCATTTTCTGATGAGAGCCCAGGCAGATGGGATGCCCTGAGTCCATGTGCGGCTCTGGGGTTGCTCGTGTATCTGGTTGACATGGGATTTTTCTGAAATTAGAACATTGCCCCATTTTCAATAAAGCCTACAAAATTCCCGGGTTGTCCCTGTTAGCAAGGACACTCCTTGAAAATTAGGACATCTGATAACCTGAAAGAAGGAGGGTAATTAGTCACATCTCCGCAACCTTTTCTCCTAAAGAAACAGTGATAAAAGTAAACTCATATTAGAATATCTTTAAATGTATTATTATGCAATACTAGTTACATAACCCCGCTTTATCAACTTGGGGTATTTTCAGGCAGAATGCAGTTTCACAGACTTGCCCACATAGAAGCATTTTTAAAAGAATGGATCGTCTCTCTCGGAGGGGACGGAAAAAGCTTTGGTCTTAGATACATGTTCAGCTCAATTGATAAATGGCAGACTGCCTGCCTATATTTCAGACGTAACTTGAAGCCTTAAAAAAAAAAGTATTTTTGAAAATCCGTTTTCAGCTAAATTCAGAGAAGTTATAAAATTCATCAAGGCATTTGCAAATCCAAATACATCAGCCCATCAAGACATTCTGTACCATTTGCATTTCAGATAAAACTGCATTGTGAATCTATTTGAAATTCAAGTACAAGCAAAATTTGACGACATAAAACATGACAACTTGCAAAATGATGCTGTATTTTATCAAAAATAATTCTTTTATCTTCTTTCCTCTCTCCCTACTTCCAATTAGGAGCAGGAAATTGATGCGCTACATGTTCTCCTAAAACATTTAGTCTAATTTTATTCATTTAACGTGTTTGGTTAGTTCAGGCAGAAATATAACCTCCAAAATAAATATCTGAGTATTGTGCTTAACGGTGCCTAAGCTCAAGTTAAAGAGAAATAAAATTCACAGCAACCAAATGGGTCTGAAAGTAAGAAAAGAACGAAACAGAAGCACATGTGAAATTCTGACAAGACAAAATCTGGTCTTGAATGCATTTTTTAAAAACTATGCTCAAATACAAAGTAGGTGCATTTTCATTATATAAATCTACACAAAGTACAATCATTTTTTGATAACATTCATTAATAAGCTGTTTTTTTCCTTTCCAAATAGTTTCTTTTGACGCCATGTAATACTGAACATTCACAATTAGCTATCAATTTCAGAAAAAAATCACATTTTATAAGCTAATATTTATGCTTTATGATAATTTTTAATGACAATATAAGCAGTTTATTAATATTTCAGGGAGAACATCACCAGGTAATAAATCCTGGAAAAACACTAATAGGATAGTTTTTCTTTTACATACATGGTTCTATTATCACAAATTTTTTTCTATCATCATATTTTCTAAAACTAAAACACAGGGACATTTTCAAAGCAATTATCATTTGCCTTCTGGCTATGCAAACTAATTCCCCCTCACTAACCCACATATCTGCCTCATGACTTAAGAGTAACTCAAGTTACCACTCCTTATACACACTGCTTGTGTACCTTCCCCCAAAATACAAAATATTGTTTAGACAGCATAAAATTATCCTGAGGGACAGCAAAGCATAGCAGGAAAGTTACCATTAAAAGCATTAGGCTCCCGTACCTGAAATCCTCCGACCACTGGGATTGTATTACTGACTGAGGAGATAAATTATGCAAGTGAGGCACAGCTACCCATTACAGCAAGAAGGCATAAATGACCATAATATGATGTGCTTACCTAAGGCTAACTCCGGAGTGGTCTGAACATGTGTCAGGAGAGACACACCTTTCCTGCAAGGGGAGCACACTCTCTCCACCCCCTACAGATTTCTCTCTCCCCTCCCTCCCTGCTCTCCTGCCTGCTCGCTGTCTACAGGAGCAGAGGCAGGAGAAGCTCTGCACTCCTGAGTGCAACACACAGCACAGGGCAAGACAAAGCACAGAGGAGGAAGCAAGAAGAGGTAATTGCTTTCTTTTATTAACAAATCCTGAAAAATAAAGTGACATTTCTGTGGTTTTCCACTCTAGATCATTTAAGCTGTCTTGCAAAATTCACTAGCTTGCAAAGGAAGACAGCAGAGAAAGCAGCCACCGGGTTCCTTTGCCCTGGCAGTTCCCATTCTCCTGATGTTTTAATGCACAGTGCCTGCTCACGAGAATAAAGCCCGGGCTCTGTGCACACCTCAGGCTACAGAGCCAGAGAAAAGACAGTTTTTAATTGTGTTCAAAATTTAGCAAAACGCTCAACGCCCACTGAAGCTGAAAGCATAAACCAGAAATAATGACTTTTCAAAACCACTACCAGGATATGCCACCGAACAGCCGGGAACCTAATGGAGTTCCAGACACTTTTCTTTTAAAATATTTCCAATGAAAAGGAAGACTAATAGCAAGAAACAGTCTGCGCAACAAAGCCAGGGTACCTTGCAAGTTATCTATTATGGAAATGCTCTGGCAAACAAGTGGCAGTGGCTAAACAGAAGGCAGATCAAGCAAAAGATCATGTGAACCCAGGCCTCCCTCTTGCAGAGGCCCTGACACATGGTTTTGACACCTTTGTAAATCTCTCCACTTGTGTAAAATCTGCCAAAAACTGAACTGCAACTGCGTATGTACAGGTACGTAGACATCTCCTCATCCACACACAGTCTCCTTGTTGGCGACATGTCTGCTCTCAACATCCACCACTTACTCCATGGTTTGCCTTGTATTGCAGTGCACCTGAGCAACAAATTGATGAGGGCCTCTGCATCAGCACAAAAGAGGTTCAGTTGTGCAGAATAGCCACCTAATACTGTTTTAACGTTAAAACACCAAGCTTTCAAAAACCATTAATTTCTCACAGATAAACATTCTAACCCATCATTAAAAGACAGAACTGTGATTAAGAAAAAAAAAAAAAAAGGATTATAAAATATCCAAACGAAAGAAGGCTTTTAGTGAAGCTTTTTTTTTTTAATTATCCTCCAATTATCTCAGTAAAAGTTATTGCACTTTAATGGATGCAAGCTATATTTATCAGCCACGCTATGGAGAAGTGACAAAATGAATTGCTGGCACCCTTAAGTGGCAATTTTTTGCATCTGTACAGCAGAACATATTCTCCTATACGACTAATAAATATCTTGCAATACAGTCTGGAAGAATGATACTGCTGTGTATAAAGATAAGCACTGTTGGACTTCTAATTTAGAAGATCAAATTCTCCAAGTTAATGGGTTCTTGACTGACCAGAATTAAATTCTAATTTCACAGGGAGATACCTCCAGTTAAGGTAAAGAACAGTCCAAGATTCTCAGTTTTGTAAGTGGAAAAAAAAAAAAAAAAGACTCCAAAAATACTAGATAACTTTACATATTTTTTTTAACATAAAGTAAAAATACTTCAAAATGTTACAGGAAGAAAATATGGCACTACATCACCTGTTACATATGAGACATGCAAATGATTCAAAATAAAATAAAATCAGACTTTAAAAAGAAAGCAGTATGTGCAGCATCCATAAAATATTCTTAAGTAGTGAGAAGAAATTGCTGTAAGATGACTCATTTCTTAAATCAAAGTGATAAATATGATAAAGATTTATGGTAGGAATCAACCTAATTATCTATTTAACATTGCATATTTTTATTCAAATTTCACGCCTATAGAAGAACTTGAGCAAAACAGCACTGCAACTGTAATAAATTGCTGGGTTTCATATTGTTATGCATCCAGAGTGTTATAGCAAGTCTGCTTTCTGAACACAGAAGTAAAATGCATGTTGTAGCACATTTTACTGGTGTCCTGCAAATATTCTCTGCTCATTTGCATTAAAAACACAGGCATATCCTGAAAGATACTTGCAATTCTGTCCCGTAGCCACTTACACTTCAACCCAATTTCCCAAATGACAGCATTTGCTGCTAAAGGAGGAGTTTGCCCTGTCACTCACTGCCACGCAGCCAGGAGTTCCACTTGCTCCAGTGATGCACAGGCAGACTCTTACCGTGCACTCCTTTCTGGTTTCACTGACAAGAAACTCTAGAGAGAATTTGCCCATGTTGTGCAGCAAACTGCAGAGCTTATTTAGAGCAGACAAAAATTAACCAATAGATACATCACATGATTATTCAAAGCCCAAACGGCACCGTGACCTGCAGGAGCACGGAGCGAACCCAGCACAGCCAGCCAAGACACAGCCGTGCCCCACGCGTGCGAACAATGAGTGCCCGCGCTCAGAGGAGGCTGCGCCCACACAGGGACAGGGGAACAGCGCTTCAAGGCAAACACTGCAGGCACCAACAGTTATCCACATCAATGCTTTGTAGCGTAGTTTCCATCTTCGAGAATATTCATGTTTTCTAGCAGCCCCTCTGAACCTGATCAGAGGAGTATAAATTTAAGAATTAAACTATTAACAGTGAAGGTTATTCACCGTTGTAATACTTCTCACGCTGAATAACTCTGAGGTTGTTCTTATCAAGTCAAGGAGACAAATATGTCAACAGGGGCAGATGCTAAAACTTCAAGGAAATGATAGAAGTTTGGTTCACAGTGTGTGAAATGGGCTTCCGAGACCAGTTCAAGGTACTACTTCTGGAAAGTCATTTTTGCCACTGCTCTAACACGTGCATGGAGTGTAACATTCAGTTACTCTGAACACCGTATTAGAATAATAGTCTGTGTTAGCCAGATATATGCATCTTACCCTTTTTTGAATCTATTAAGAATCATGACCCCAAAATTTGATCCTTCATTATGACTTACTAATCACTTATGCAAGAAAACATGCAGGGGAAGTAAGAACCAAATGAATCACACATACAACAGAACTGGGAAGTAATGAATTTGGCAAAGGATAACCAAAAACGGCAGCCATATTTACTTGTATTTCCATAAAATGACCTGTATTTCCATAAACTTAGCAATGCAGTTTCTAATTTAAGAACAAAACATCTCATTTTAAAAAGCGTTTAAAAGAAATTAGAATTTACAGAGAAAAACTGCCTACCCAAGGCCTGAAATAAAAAGCAACTTTGATTAAATCAATATGGCTGCATTTCTTACAGTTTCAGAGGTGACCTTTACATCCCATCTTCCATTTCTCATCTTCCGAACAATTTTCCTTACATCAATTATTTTTCAGCAGTAAGAACCATGAATTATGAAAACAGCTACTAGGTAGGCACCGCAGAAGCTAGTGACCTTCTGAAAATCACTTCTGAGCTCTGCATTAATAACCAAGGGTCTGCTGTACCCCAGTATTCCTCAAATATTTGTCCTAAACAATGCAACTCAGAAACGGTGCATGTGAAGGAAATGCAGCCCTACCTATAAGGAAGGTTAAAAACAAACTAACCTCCACAGATTTGTTGTGCTATTGCAGCAGTATTTAAGACACAATGCTGTAGCACATTTTTTAGATATACAGATAGCAAGCAAGCAGTAATATTTTATGAAGGTGTCAAGTTGCTGCCCCCAAAGGTAACTGAGAACTGCAAGGCAGCCATTATCTCTCCAGACTTTTACAAGTGCAAAAACCTCTAATATAGCATTGAACATCATTATAAAGAAACTAACATACAAACACAAATGTGTAAAACTCCACATCTTCGTGCAGCTCAAATGTATCTCCTATTTTGAGCAATGGCATGAAATTCTGAGGTATTCACGAGTACTCACTAACAAGTCTTCATCTGCAAGAGCAACCTTTGCCACAATTTGAAAACATGCAAAAAGCCAGAGTAGCAATATTGTGCCCCAGGGTGCCGATTAGGAACCAATCCATTATATTTTACAAGGAAATGTGACATAGGGAGAATTTTATTTGCCATAAACTTAGGTCCATAAGCAAGACAAAATTGCCTTGTTCTTCTGATTTCTGGAGATAGATCGGTTTGCACCCATGGTGGATCAAGACCCCAACATCTGATCCAATTACCTTCACTATGTTTTATTAATCACTTGCTATTAGCAATTTTCAAGACAGAATAGCATAAAGGAGTAAAAAAAAAATAAAACGGAAGCAAACCAAATCTATTTCAGTTTCTGCAACCTGCACGCTTTTTTTTTTATCCATCAGATTTTCCAGGGTCCATAATAAGAGTTTAATTATTAAGTCAAGCACCCTCTCAAATAATTTATTGGTCTCAAATAATCCAAATGCATGTGCCACAACAAAGTTTTCTGTAATATAAGAATATATTTTCTACTTGCAAGCAAAGTTTAAAAAATACATGTTTTCTACTTTTTAAGGCTCTGTAAATTACTTTTTTCAGGGGGACCATACTGATATTACGTAGGTTTTTTTTAGGTATATAGAACAATGAAAGCCTAAGTTGCAAAACCCGTGTGCACCTCATAATTATATGCCTGTGTTAGATCTCTTAAATCAAGAGAACCATATTTAAGTATTTTTTGCGTGTACTTTTATGCTTGGACTGTTCTCACAGTCTAAGATCATCCCCCACTATACTTATTCCATAATTATGACAATGAAAATACACAAACTATAACAATAACGTCCCAAACATTTGAGCAGAATGAACACAACTTCAAAAATGTGCTGCTCTGGTTTAATAAGGACTACTAAACTGGAAAATTCCAAGTGAGACAACTCAACACAAGCAAGGCTCATCTTGGCTGAACTTGTAAAGACCTGAGATGTGCAAGGAGCCTGACAAATGCTCCTCGACCAGTCCAGCAAAGTCCAAAGACCAGCACACAACACATAGCTCATCCAAATGGGATTTACAAGATTAGATTTCTGGAACTGTGCAAGCCATTGAAAGTTTTCAGATTCCTCTCAAAGCTTTTAGTGGCAGCAGAAGACATTCAGCTTACAAAGCTGATAAGCCCTGTAATGATAACTTGCAAACAAATCTCCTAAGAAACTTAAACAGTAGCTCCTCATTGAGCAATTATGTGCTTAGCTCAGTTAAATGAACACAGACTAGTCTGTCTGTGTTTATTAACATCTGCTTTACTTTTATTATCAAGTGCCAATTGCATTATAAGAAAGAAATTCTGACCCTTTCCTAAAGAGGGAGGAAAAAAAAAGAAAGGCTAAGGCAGTTTAAACAAAAGAAAATTCCTGACTGGATTTATAGGACTAGGAATTACAAATCTCAACGTATGTAATTTCTGGAGAAGGCGGCTTTGTAGTGAATTGAACGGTACAACTGTTCTATTTCAGATATTTATATTTAATTGATTGAGGTGGCTAATAACTGCTTACCCTTCAGCACATGCAGTACAACTGCTTCTCTGAATACACTGCATAAGTTTTCTCCAGTTTTTGCATGAAGTTCAGGGACATACAGCATTTATGCTGACAAGCAAGAAAGAACGAAGACTGGCAGCACCCCTACTATGGTCCCTCATATTTTACAGATCCAGAATGATTACTGTTTAATAAATTATTGCATTTCTTTGAAATTCAGGTACGTTACTCCCCGGGCACGTTATTCCCCAGAGTCACTTTTCAAACCATTTCCTGTTTGTGTGTGACCTAAGAAATAGATAGCGGCTTGGAGAAAAACCCAAACTGCCCAGTGACACATTAATGAAAACCAGCAGCAGTAGAGCTGCTCGTCTTCTCTTGCAACAAACCATTTGCTTTAGTGGAAAGCGAAGTCCTTCATCATCTCAAACATTAGAATATTATTGGTCCAGCAGAACTTCAGTAATACATATTTAAATGAGAATTAAAACATTCTCTTTCCTAAATATGAAACACTACAATGAAAAGTCATTCTTAAAATTTCAGATTGACTCTAGGAAAATTTATATGTATGAAGCTAAGACCACTCTGCATCTTTAAAATCCCACCAATGTCTTCTCAGAATATCTGTTACACAGTGTAACAGCAAGTGTGTGTGTAATAACACTTCAGTAAGTGCACTCTGAACAGTAGAGTTAATTTTCAGTTCACCAGGTAGAATTCAGAAATGCACAAGACAATAATCTCTTGCTGAGACTTGAGATTAGCATGAATCCAACCATTCCACATTAATAAATGAAAATTGAGCATATTAATAATATAGATTATTTTCTTTCTAGCTTTCCCTCCCATGTGTGTACTAGTTACATAAGCATCTTAGCAAAATTTATATATAGAAAAGGAAATTATGACCAATATAACTTAAAAATAAGGTCGAAAAACCTCCTAAAACAGTCTCCACTGAAGAGAAAAATCTTAAGACTACTTACAGAAATTATATTAAGAAAAAGCTAGAATTTCTCAAAAAAATTCACTTTTTGTACAGCATTTCATATTCTGTACCTGTGTGAATGATCTCTAGAACAGTTAATATATTGTAAGACTGAAACAATACATTTGACTTATATACAATGGAAAGTAATACTGTAAAGCAGAAGCTTCATCATTATCAAGAACACTTAAATATGAAACGTTTATAATAATTTTAAATTTATTTATAAATAATGAGTGAGTGGAAGGTTTTTTCCAATCCTCGAGGAACTGTATTAATGGCTTTTTATATTTATTTTACCCACAAAATGGCCAAAAATAAGAAAAGACAGAGTAGAATAGGAAAAGCTATTTCTAAAGATATTCTCATCTTTGAATCACAAGTTCAGCATGTGAGGCCACTCGAGGCAATTCATACAGGCCCACAGCATTTCCACAGTGGTAAAGTGACATAAATGCTTTCACAATGGCCCAAAGGTATTCCCTTCACACTTCTAATGTACATGGGCATGGATTTTCCTCCAATGAAAGAACATTTTAGCACAAAGAGAGCAGATATTTTCAGCACGTTTTTCATCTTTATTTACTCTGTGAGAGAAATGTGTTATTTTGCAAGCTAAAATTGTCTTTATTAAAAAAAAGTCCTAATGCATGACATGGCAAATAGTTACACTGATCATGGGACACATTTTTTGTCTCGTCTTTGATGTGCTGGAACAGGTTGCCCAAGAAGGCTGTGGATGCCCCGTCCCTGCAGGCATTCAAGGCCAGGCTGGACGTGGCTCTGGGCAGCCTGGTCTAGTGGTTGGCGACCCTGCACTCAGCAGGGGGGTTGAAACTAGATGATCCTTGAGGTCCTTTTCAACCCAGGACATTCTATGATTCTATGATTGGATTCAGAATTTTTTCCTACTTAGGATATTGTCCTGTAATTCGCTTTTAATTTAGATGGAGGAGCCTGAGCAAACCAGAACACATTCACATGGTAAACATTCATGCTGAGGCCGAAACGCAGAACTGCAGCACTGATAAATGCCAACAGTGGATTTATTTTTTTCCCAATGCTGAATTTGTGCCTACATTGTTTTAAAAACAGACACCAAAAACTGCCATAGTTAGCACTTCTTGTTTTTCACTACCGGGAAGAAAACAGCAAATGCGAAAACCCCGTCTGTCCACCTTAACATGGGAAAACCACATTTTGACCATCAAAAAGTTATCTCTGAAGAAAACGTTGGGTGCTCCTTAGGTATCGTGTTATATCATAGCTGTGTTTTTCAGGAAGACAAAAATAAATTAACTAGGGTGACAAACTATCAAAGAAGAATTAAATATCAAAGTCACACCTTTTGTATCTCTTTAATATACACCTAAATATATATATACCTATATATACAAAGCATGGAAATCTCAAATAGGTTAGCAATGCACTGCTATTTGTTGTTTTTTATTGTTACATTATGTGCTGTAAAATATGGCCTCCACAGACAGAATCATAAATGGCATTCTCCTCTACAAACTACCTAAAATGCTGAACTTCACAAACGGGTTCTATTACAGATTTAAAAACAGCAAAAATGCTCTCTGGAGTCATTGGCAAGAACACTGTGAAGAGGTGTGCCAAAGAGATGGGTGTAAAGTTTCTTTGTTGCAGAGTGTAAGCTGACTGCCTTTATAGCTGTCTCAGCAAATATTGGAAGTTCATAACCATGTTAAGACTCACGGAGTTCCCCCATGGCACCAGAGCCCTTCTGAATGCATCCTGACCTGTATGCGACACAAGGGAAAACGAGCAGAGGGAGGGCGGGCTCCTACTCTCACAGGCAGGACTTGAAGGTACATCATCATCTCACCAAACAGGAACGGATGGTCCCACACGTCCCCTGCCTCCCCCAGATCATTTGTTTCACACCTCCTGGAGCAGAATGTGAGGCACAGCACAAATCTTCACATGCTTCTCTGATTAGACGGGCACAGTGCACTGCAAGCACGGCTTATTAATAGAGCAGGGCTCAGAATGTGAGGAAAACTACAAAATGAAGTATGCTATGTATGGCAAATTTACTGCAAAAACATTGATGATTGACAGAAAGCTTGGCATTTTTCTATTTCTACTAGATTATAGCAGTGGTGCAAACTCCCCCAATACCTAGGTCAACCTGAAAAGTTGTCATATGATACAGGAGCAGATTCAGCCCTCCAGATGACCCCAATTCCTAGGTTTAGGTGAGGTTACAGTATTCTAATCATAGGGCTACTTTGCTGTACAAAACCACATACTAATGCAGATTTTTAAAACCAACCTATTCCTCGGTAACTCAAGAGAAATAAGGCCACAATTATTTATTTGACAAAGCAGCATCCCATAAAGTGACATTTTTTTGTCATTGCTTCCCTATTTGTTCCATCCACCTGTTACTTCTGATCCTTAAGAAAGGAACAGCAGGCTTCAAAACTGTCCCTTCTCAGTGCACCTTGACAGTTGGACTGCATGATCTTAATGGTCTTTTCCAACCTTAATGATTCTGTGATTCTATGATTCTCACCACATTGGAAGTGGCCAGGATTTACTATTCCAGAATTATTCTTCCTGAATAATAGCAATGCCTCGGATTTGTTTTAGAACACAAATGTCTGATTCATCTTTTGCTCAATGTTATTTGTGAATAGTTACTTTCACTTTGCTTTGTCCTTTACATTAATTTGAATCGTTTTACATTTTCTTTATTTGATTTTAAATATTTTCATGATGTCTCTCTTTGCTGGTTATGTCCAGTTTCTTGATGAAAATCTGCAGACATGTCAAACACTATGACTTCACTGCAGAAATTTCAAGGTCCTCTATGTCCTTGAAGCATGACAAGCATGAAGATTTCCTGATTCCTTTTTAAACACTGTAGACACCAGCCCAGTCTTGCTTCTGTGTTTACAAGCAGTCAGTAGGCTTTTCTCAGACAAATAGGGTGCAATCTACCACATTCTTACTGCAGAAGTTATAATGATTTGTGTTGTTTTGGAAAGAAACAGTGCAAATGCATACGGAGGAAGCTGCACTTGCCACTAAGAAATAACTGTTACATCGGAGCAGTGAAATGACATGCCACTGAAAGGGCACAAGGACTGCGCGCTCTGCCCACCCGTCACCCAGGGGCAGCAGCAAAACTCACCAGCCTCTTCTGCAACACCATCTTGCCTAACCTTGCTAACCAGGCCCGTGCCTTCGCACACCAAAGCCTGGGCCATGAGGGAGCACAAGGCTTCCAACAGAAGGCCATGGTGTCAGCTGTGCTTTGTCTTCAGCTAGCAGCACTTCAAGAGTCATGATGAACTGACAGATTGTGAAGAGGCTGAGTGGCACCCGAGGCTGAGTCCCTGGAGGCTGAAGGGAGATGACCTCCTGGTCCCACTCAGACCCCAGGACTGACCTCAAGGGCACAAGGGAGCTACTTGGAGCTCATTACAGTATCAATGTCAAGCTCAAAAGGGAGTGCCAAAATGACTTAATCCTCTGTGCTGAAAACATACCTTCCGATCTGAAAGCTTATCTATCTCAATCTTACTTAAGCAAGGGTGACTGTTGTTTTCTTGTCCTTAGAGAAATCTCTGGAGTTCTTTGCACATTTAAGTTGAAAACTGTTAAGTGCTGCGCAACGCCACTTCATTTTACTCTATTTATACACCACTTAATGGATCCTTTACTTTTCACATCGGAATAAATTACCAATAAACACAGCGTTAATCTGTTTACTACATCCTGCTCACTTCATTTAGATTGGGCAAAACTAAGAGCTTAGACATTCTTTGTGCCAAAGTGCTGGGAGAGCAAGACTTACCATGCCCAAGTGGGCACAAGGCTAAAACCAGCATTCCACAGTTTGCAACTCACATCGTTGTTAAGCTTCATTTATATTTTCTGTTATGAAAGTGATACTTCAGTTCCTTTTTACAGGAGACAGATATTCTATGTGATTTCCATGAAGAGCATAATTCTTACAGGAAGAAACATAAAACAGCTTTTGCCTATATTTTTGCAACCTCAACATAGTATTGAGTTTCAACTTTTCTTTGAAACAGCCTTAGTAATACAAAATGAGTGCAAAGTAATGTATCTTGTTCCCAACTGGAGAAGCCATTCAGCATTTTCCAAGGAAACCATAGCAACAGACATGGTAACTTCAAGGAACTGTTGCCAGCACTCAATGAGGTGGATATACTGAAAAAATACGCAAGTAGATTTAACACTCTTCTCTTCCACACAATATTTAGATAATTTACAATATCCACATGAGTTATATTAATCAGGACAGTAGGAAAAATGATGTGATGCCTGTACTGTCCCACACTATCATGTAGAATGTATCCGTTTTTTACATTTTTAGATTTTTTCCGTGAATAATACTTCACAGAATATCCGCTATGTCCTATACAAACCTGTGATGAGACTTTCATACTGCTCCAGAATAAAAAGAAAGAAAATAAAACAGAGCAAAGCTGAAAAAGTCAAAGAAAACGATTATGAATTACGTCAAAGTGTGAAGTCACTGCTAAAACAAGCCTGTTACATTCAGAACCCAAAAGAAACAAAATGTAAGCTTTATAACACATAATAAAATGCATCATTGTACATAACATTATAGCATAACATAGCAAAAATTATGCTAGCTACTCCTCTGTCAGGAATCCAGGAGTCTTTAGAAATCACTTAAGAGAATAGAAATCACTCAGGAGTTCTAAAGACCGAAATGATTATAAACCCTCATAAATGATGTCAGTGTTCGCAAATAAATAAATAACAGCACCAATAAGCTTGCAAGGACAATGCCAGCAGATAGTATTTATTAGAGAAAGGTCAGTAATTGCAAATCTAATCAGAGTGATCTGGTAGTCGGTTCTATTTCTGAATACTTAAAAATAAATATACTGTACACTGCAGCAATTCAAGAGCTTCTGATGAAAAGCTAGGTAACTAATTTACTTCCTCTCACTGTCTTCCTTCCTGCTATGCTGATTGCTGTCTATCAATCAGAAAAGAACAGAACTTAAAGTTAGTCCAATTGCATCTCAATAAAATCTAATGTGTTCCATTCAGTCCCATTCTTTACATAAAAACTTATGGAGCTCACTGTTCTTAATCTCTCTAATAAGTCATCAGACACACGATCCTGAAAAAAAATCTAACATTCTGTTATTATTAATTCCATTACCACCAGGTAATCTAGGATGAAATTTGGAAACAGTAATCTTTTGACCTACAGGTGAAACCTGCAGAGAAGTTGGGAAGAGAATGTAGCCAGCTCAGCAGAAAAACGATGTTGACAGGAATTGAAACCTTTCAAACACTGCAAAATGCAACCATGAAAAAGAGCACAATTACTGAGGAAAACAGTAACTAGAAGTAGGGCATTCATCTTTCACCCTATGCTGGTTTTTGTGGAACAATTACACAAACAAAACAGCAGAAAGCATGTTTCCCTTCATTTAGGTTTCCCACCAAAATTCAGGAAGTTATTCAAAGACACCTTCCCAATCCTTTCCACTCGACTGCTCTAAGAAGAGTATCTGGTCAACAGGAAAACAGAGACTAGAAACCAATCCAGATGGAAAGCAACCCTCACGAGTCTGCAAATGGCAATGTTTGGTTTTTTTTTTCTTAGGACAGAGTCCTAAGAAAAATTTGGTCCACCTCAAAACCAAAGTATGATAATTTTCATGTCTACTACATATCCACAGCAAACGGCAGGAGCCAAGGGACAAGATGACAAGCTAGACAGGAGACATGTGTCTCTGCAGTATTGTTCTCATGAGGAACTCTTTGTGTCTGGAAAAAAAAAACCAGAGGTTCTTCAAGCCCAGCCAACTTCAGCACATCCTATGTTGCTGTCAAGCACCCATGTTTGCTTTGAAATACCTGATCAGCTGCTTTGCAGAAGTCCAGAATAAATTTTCTGAAAGGCTGCAGTAGTCTAGATGACACAGGGTTTTGTCTTCCTCACAGTGTCACTCACACTGTTTATTTTCCCTACATAATTGTTGTATCTGTGGGTGTAATGCAGTTGATATAGACAGTGAGTTTCAGAATCCTCCTGCTATCTGGCAGTTAAAGCAAGTTGCAGTCTTCCATTTGCAGAGTCAAGGGAGACGGCAAGCATGCAGAAAATAAGAGTTTTCATTCCAAGCCAAGCTGCCCATGTCTGACCTTACTCTGAGAGACACTGGATACAAAACCACTCACAAATCAACACAGCAGTACCAGGCTGGTCTGAAAGCAGGATATTTGCAAGATTTCCCACAAAAAATTGTGAGACTCAGCCCACCAAAGCCAACATGCAGTTACAAGGCTGCCCTTGAGGTTTTATTTTTGGGTGCTATATTGTTTATCTATTCAGTGAATGTATTTGAAAAGTCCTAACTAGAAAGACGTGTAAGGAGAAATATGCAGTGCTTGATGGTACTGCACATCATTCAGCCCTTATAACAGTCCCCAAAACTGTCATTGTCAAAAAGCTTAATTACCCACCCCATTCTTTAGGCTTTCATTTCCCATAGCCAGGTGATGTATTTTTCACTAAGTGCCTTATAAGCAGACACCCAGCTGGATAACTTTGCCTCCATGATTGCTTTTCCATTTGGACTCACAGTCATCATTTCAGATTTCAGAAAAAAATTCTGACATCCCTCTAGATGAATGGTGGCAAAAAAGAAAAGATTCCTAAAGATTCCTACATCTCTCTCACAGTTCATTGCTGGCGTATTTGCTATTTTAGATAGATAAAATTGAAATAAGTAAATGTTCATCCATTAGTTCTGCAGTGAACTTTTCATTGGTTCACTGGAAAGAACACAGCGCTCCAGTGACTAGCACTGGGACTGAATTCAAAGGCTTGAAACAGCAGCTGCACACTGATTTCAGAGATAAACCTGCACTGGCAGAGAGTATGCTACCAGAAAAAAAAAAAAAAAAAAACTAATAAAGTGGTATATTAGACAAGGGGTATATTATACATTATGTAATGTGGTCTTTTAGACATGCAAACTTTTCATTTTTCATACTATGGTTTTATACAATCAATCTTCACTTGATGAATAGGACCATGTAAACAAAGAACTGTAATTTGCTAAAAAATAGCAATTGCATTGTTCCCATCTCTATTTCTAAACCAAGCATACCCATTCAAGCAACGTCCAGCTACGTCTCACTGTTATACTGATAAACACATGCATCCACAGAGTAAATTCAGTACTAAATATTAGGCAACGGCAAATCTTAAGAGTTGGTTATTTCTCATAAAGGTCCAGGTTAATGACATCAAATAGACATTTACAGAAATCATATCATTCAGAGGCTTTCAGAACTTATTACCCAGATGTCATCTATTTTCCTAATCCAACAATTGGTAGTATTGAGCAAAAAAACATTTTGGTGGTCTGTTGAAAAAATTTCTGATAATTAACTATTTCATTCACCTATGCTACAGTAGCAGAAGTAGTTGTTCAATTACATTAAATTATTTTTGGCCTAGTATAATTAACACAGTTTGGAATATTTCCCATTTGTAACAGGTGAATTATAACATGTATATGTACCTGAGAACATTATCCACTACTGCATTTAACACACTAGGATAAAGCATATAGCATTTGCATTAGAACAAGTAGATCTTCAGAAAGACAGGTTTACTACTGTTTTATTGTAGAAGATGTTTGTCCTAATTATTTACACAATGGCAACATTAGATGTTATGCTCACAAAATAAGTTCCCTTCTCCATAAATTTATCAAAACACATCTCCTCACCATTTAGCATGCTTTCCCCAGGAAATGAGGCTTTGCAGTACTGTCTATCCCCTGACTAACTCTGAGTTCAGTCACCAGTTACAACCAATTTGATGGAAGAAAGAACTCATGAGTATTTAGGTCCTACCACTTTCCTGAAGAGCTGAGTATCTCTCTGAGTCTGATCAGGAGGAGGAAGCCTCATTAGCACAGAAATAGATGGAAAAGTTGTAACACAGCCGTTCTTCTTGGCTTACCAGACAGGCAGAGCTCACACGTCTTCAGCAGCAGAGGTGGCCATCGGTCCCAGCAGTAGGCAGGGCAAGGTTTGGCAGTGCAAGGGAGAGGAGAGTGAGCAGGTACCACAGGAGGATATGGCTATCAGAAGGGAGCGTTAGAGACGGAGACTGATCAAATGGAAAAGTGTACAGGGGAAGGCAAAACACTGTAATGGGATGAGGATATCATGGCATAAAAATTGAGGAAGATAGCACAGGATATGTAAGTAACCTTCTCTCAATAATTGTTTTGCCTGTGAAACAACTTGTTTAGCCATGTACTTATATGAAATAACAGTTCTCTCATGTTAGCTAAATCTAACACACTGGGAATAAACAACAGATAAAAGTTACAAAATAAATTTCTACTAACTTTTCTATTAAAATGCTTTTAGAGCTTCTTATATGAATTGAAAGATGACAATTTGATTGCCAGTAGGTAAAATCTGGGTAGAGCTTCAGAAAGTTAATTTAAGTAGAACAGCTTTTTTAGATTTCCAGCTTGGTTTCAATTTAGAAGACTTGTGCTTGGCTTCAATTCAGAGCACTATTTTCTTCTTTACATTTTGCTAACACATTTCCCTATCCCCAAAGGCAGATAAATTTGCTTAACCAGCCTTTTATCCCTTCACCAAGTATATGGATGACTCTAGACTCACAAAAAATGTACAATACAATCAGAGCTGTAACAAAAGACGCTGCACTACCTGCCTCTTCCCCCACCAGCTCTAATGATATTCATGAGCACCAACTGTTTTCAGCTCAAGTCCAACAGGAATCATAAAAGAAACCAAACCTGCTCATCAAGACTAAGTAGAAGAAAAATGCTGAGTAGCAGCTGTCACAGAGTGGGAGGACAGAGACTGAAATGAGAGAAGAAGCTGCCAATACCTTTTAAGGTATCCTTGTCTAAGAAAATGAAATTCAAACTGAATCTCTTCTCTCAAACTCATTTTTTTCAGTCTTTTAAATCGCTTCAATTAAGTGAACAACTATTCATTATGGGATTTTAATGTATAAGTTCTTTCCTAGAAAATCCATCAAAAGGTTTGCAGGAAAAAAGCCTCTATCTTCGTAGACAGCGTAGTCCAATGGCTAATGCGAAGAACACTGCTGTACGAATACAAACCTGTATACAAACATATCTGCAAACACACATCATGGACTGAGAACACCATCCATGTGCCAGAAGCAGTACTTCACATCCCTTTCTCTCACTCTCTCCCAAAAAAAGGACATGATTGTACTTGATGACTTTGTCACTTTGCCATTGTTACTCAGTTTTTATTTAATACTTCATTATGTTTTATCAAATTAATATTTAACTTAGTTTCTACTAAACCATTCAGACTGGGTCAGGTAATTCAACAAGCATTCCTTTAAAATAAATGAATTTTTATATCCATCTAAATATAGATAAATATGCAAAATATACATATATGTTTATATATAAATACCCACATATGCACACAGGAGAAGGGAAAAAAAAAACAACAGAAAACATTACAGGAATGTAAAGAGTGCAACAGTGCTCAAGACATGAAAATGTCAATAGAGCTGATGAGGAAATCTCCTATTGCATCTCTCTGAGGGTCTAACCCAATGCACTTTCCCATGACCTGGCAAGATTCTGGAATGGCACATCTCTTCCTGCCACACACCAGCAGACAGTATCTCAACAATTGTAAGGGCAGCTGAACCAAGGTGTTTATTTTCAAATATTCAGCTTTAATTCTCATCATGTCCAAAATCAGAGTCAAAACCTGTTTTACTTAAATAATTAGAAAGGAGCCACAACCCCGTAAGCTTTCAAAAAAACAAAGGTGTGGCTTCAGCAACACATACTAAGATATTTAAGATGATACTGACGCATAATTATTTGTTATTATCTTATAAATGGTCTGATGCCTTGTGCTCAAAACATCATAATCTATTTTCTGCATTTGTACATGCCTTCTTCAGTTCATTTCACACAACCGCACGCTAAAAAATAGTAATAATTTTACTTTACAGACTACCCAATTGCATTTCCAGCACACACTCTATTCTGTTTTCCGTTCTCTCTGTCATCTACTGGCCATCCAAAAAACAAGCATCTTTATCTAACTTCAATTCTGATGTCTATTCTTTTTTTTTAATTAAATTTCTAGTTAAATCTTCACAAAAAAAATGAGAAGGAAGGAGAACTTAGAAGAAAAAAAGAGGAAAAGAAAAAGAAAACAAAAGATGAAATGTAACATGAAAAGAATGCATACGATGGCATTACTCGAACTCATGACAAGGTTTTTCTGATTATGAAGAAGCAAGGAATTTTTCCAAAGAGCAAGTAAAATCAAGGTCAAAGAGAAAAAATGTATATATTTATCTGCTACCACTGTAACAGGCTATATTCTTAGCATGAAAGCAGTAGGAATAAGAAGAGCAAACCAGAGACTGGAAGTAGCTTCTCTATTTCATGGACCAAACGATAAAGACAAGTAAGTAAGGACTTCTCAATCACTCACCTGGCCCAGGCAGGCATTGCTGCCAAACAGTCAAAGGAAGCTATAGAAAGACAACACCACTCCAAAATACTAACATACACATAAAGCTTTTAGATTGACCTAATGCTGTTTGCGCCTTCAAAAATGAACATCACCACAGACATATTATAGATACATATTTTAAAGTATAGCCATAAATTTGCATGAAATTAAAGGTCTCATCTGGAGAATGATTTGACTAGTAGTCCATTACATTTTACTTGTGTTATGTGTTCCACATATTTTTGTACTGCAGAGGTGCATACAGTAGTCAAAAGCTATTTTCTTCAGAAAGTACTATTAACAAGAAAGAATTGTAAAAAAGATACCTGATAGCCAAATCACATATGTTTTAAACATACATTCAACTATAAATTGGAGCATATCACACGTTCAAATTACACCTCTTAAAACCAACAGAGTGGTTTACGTCAACATTCAGACGTGCACAGCACCATCCATTCAAAACCCAAAATGGAGTAATTATGAGAACTCTGCAATAGAAACTCTGTTGAATCCATTATCCAAGAAAGACATTAAAACAAATGGTTTTCTAGGAAGCATGTGAAACAAAACACAACCCAGCTGGGCCAACCAAAAATTCATTCCTCTTTAGTCTAGAGATATGCCTGAAATGCAGCCCAAGATGCATAGAATTTTTATGGATTGCCTGCACATTTTTCACTCTATTATTTTGGCTATTTTAGCTATTATGCACCTGCTTCATCTATACAGACTGCCTCATCTTGTGTAACTCAACTAGAAAAAAATAATCTGGGCTAAAACTCCTTAAACTAGACAGGAGTGAAAAAATCATGCCATCCAAAACAGTTAGTAAATAGCGCAGTTGGATTTACATTAAAGTCAATTCTGAGATACTTTAAATAAACCTAGGCTATACATTGAACTAATCATATACATATTAATATAGTTCTAATTAACTCAGGTACTTTCCCTTTTCTTTAAGCTCTGAATGTTTCACTGGTCAGGAAACCAATTACTACGTAGGACACTGCCAACTGATGTCAATGATATCTATTCATGTGCACAATATCTTACATTTAAAGTTCTAATGTAGAGCATCTCAGAACCAGACCATGTTTTTGGGAGGCCAAGGGGTTAATGGGATCCTTCAGGAAAAAGTAAGTGATTGATACTGACTCAGCTTATATTTAGGACTTGCACTTTTACACAGCTTTGAAAACATTTTCCCTAGAAAGCAAGCAGGGCAAACTACACAGCCTCCTGAGGACCACTATTACATATTTCTCTCTAGAGAAATCTACTGATGACAATCCTTGATCAGACCATCAGAAGCTACAAGCATTCAATTAGATGTATTTCTACCAGCTCAACCGATACCTGATATTAATTCTGAAATTCAGCTTTGCTTTTCTCTGCATGCGTCTCCCAGCAAACGGTAGCATGCTCACCAGTCCCTCAGCAGGGAGCAGTACGGCGCGAGTCGCTGTGCTTGAGTTTTGTCCAGCTCTGTTTGTTAGGTTTGCTACAGTAGCCCCACTAACTCCTGGCAACACACAGTTAAAAATCTCCTTGGCACAACATTAGCAAACAATTCTGCAGCATCATACCAGACTACTTGCCCTTGATTAAAAACAGTTGCTGGAATTGAGGTTATTTTGTTTGAGTTGCAACCAAGTACATTACTTTGCATTACTCTCTGTGAATGATCAGTGCATACCAATTTTAATCTAAAAATAATGGTAATAATCAATCAATAACTTGCACACAGTAAGAGAATATTTAATGTTTCTGACCAAATAAGCTTTTAGCTTGACTGCTAGTTAGCACCATGCTAGATTACTCAGATATCAAATCCTCACTATACCATCCAAAAAACTGCTTTTTGACAGGTAGCAGTTTTTGAGAATAATATACTGGTTACTGTGTGCCAGTGGCTGAAACTCTAAAGATCAGGTATTTTAATTATTGAAAAAAAATCCCAGGCTTTTTTAACCAGTCTTCTTTAATGCTAAGCAATATGGTTAGAAGATCCAAATACATAAAAATTGGTTGTTAGAATTAACGGATAGTTGAGATGATGGATAGAAACTAAATGTGCCCAAAAGAACAGGCATATTCATGAAGACTGGAATGCATCCAGGAGTTCAATGGCAAGAGAACTGTTACAATCCACAGTAGGAGAGTCAAAATATTGCTTTGAAAAACTGCATTATTTTTATTTCTTCCTCCAAAGATGTAAGTAATACCAGAAATACCAAAGATATTATGCCAAATGTTTTTTGAAACAGAATTCACAAGAACAATCAAAATCTAGTAACTACTATTTGCAGAAAATACCAATAATTTTAATTTACTAGATTTTAAATATACGAGGTTTTACCCAACCTCTTGCATTGCTCCCACCTTGAAAAGCATGCGTCTACTAACCATACATGCTCTAGGACCAAATACCTGCTCATCATTAGTATTTCTACAATGCAGGATTATGAAAATATTCCCTTGCAAAGCACCTTCATCTATCTTTTGCCTCTTAATTACTACTAATGAAATCATCTGTCCTATCAGCTCATCATCACTGCAAATATATTCAAGGACATCCTGAAAATGCAGAGAAGTACTAAAGCAGCAGCACTCACACCATTATCACGAGACTTCCTTATGCCAGGCAAATATAATGGCTGCAAAGTTAATTTGAGAAAGAGCAGTTTTCCTTTGTTTCAGATGAGGTTGTACACACTCAGAAACCAAGAGGATCACAGTTTTGGCTTGGCACGCAATAGATTCTTTTGCCAGGAGCCCTGCTCAGAACTCCTCTTTACACAGAAAGAGGAAGCAAACAGAACCAAATTCTGCACTCTCTTGCTATTGATGGCTGGCGTGCGTTTCAGGTGAAGAAATTCAGTAATTCAAGTCCTGGCATTCTGTAGCGCTGGGTTCTGAAGATGGCTGCTATCTCTGGCCTGTCTATTGCATCTCTTCTCCTGCTGGGTCCTTCACCTGCCTTCAGCAATGCTTGCTAAAACAGATTGCTAACAGCTTTACTGCCAGCAAGACCTTCACTGGAGATGCAGCTTGCATGAGTCACAGCGTCCTTGTGCTGCTCTTGCTTACGCCATTTGGCACAGCAGTTTAAATATACAGCAAAAAGTCCTGGGACCCTGCTGGCTGCTGCTCTAATGGGGGGCTCTCTGCCATCAGAGCTGCTACGAGGGCTAGTCCCAAGCAATTAGAACAGGACATCTTCATTAACAAAACAAAAAAACTTTAGTGTGCATCAAGCTGTTCTTAACTGTGGTTTTCTTCCTATCTTGAAGAAACATAACATTTACTAATCCACAACATTTCTGAATCACTGAAGAGAATTAGCAAATTTTATTCTATTGTGAATTACTTGCAGAAAATAATTCAAATAATAGGAAGAAATTAACATTTTGCTATCGGCACAGAACTAAGTACAGTAATAAATTATTTTACTAAAATTATGCATATTAGTGATATAATATGAAAAGTTTGTAAAAAAGTTGGGTTTTTTTATTATTATTTTTCTGTTGGAATTACTGTGTTCCAACACAAACAAATATGCTAGTACTAAAAGAAAAAAATATCCTGCAAAAACAAGACTTCACTACCCATGCTTTGTTTGACCTCCAAGATATCAGACAAAAAAGTTCTTGGTATTCTTAAATCTCGTTTACTTGGAAACCAAGTATTTCTGAAAACCACAGCCAACTGCTTTCAGCCACTAGACAGGTGTGTTCTGCAACCTGTACAGAACGACTTCACAAGCACATTAAAAAGAGCTGCATTTAAGTCTATATTTAAGTCTATTTCTGGAACATGGCTTTTGATCATGGTTTTCACACTGAACCTAAGAGGACTGAAATCTTACATTAAGTTTGTGAACACTATTTGAAACATTTAACAAGAATTCTTGAACCCTATTACTGACTATTATAATAGGTTTCTTTAATCTCATGAAAGATTATTTCTTCTCTAATGAGAAGGTAGCTTTTAAAGTCCATTTACAAACACAATCAACGTATTAGGTGTTTAAATGCTTCCAATTCTAAGAATGTTATGCATTAAAAGCATCTCTTCCATCTAAGAACAAGAATTTGTTCAACATGCAGACCATCTGAGTAGGATTTGCCCCAACACAATTTCTGCATGAAAATTCCTTGTAGAACATATATAGATTTTGAATAATCAGTCACTTCACGCTGAGCTATAGCTAAAGGATTTTTCAGAGGTGCCATCATTCAGACTGCTTTTGAGAGAAATACTGAGTTCTCAAAAACATTTTTTACACTACTACTTGGACACTCACAAAAGCAATCACTTTCTCTTGCCAGCTCTCAGATTATTATGTAATGCACCCAAGCTTTTACAGTTATTCAGAGTAGACAACTGTTGTTCAATTTGGCACATTTTATTTTTTAAATATGAATTAGAATGCTTCAAAGAATAAAACTGAGCTGTGAAACACTTCCATGAGAAGCTGAGTAGGGACTAAAATTATTTGGCTTCCAAAGTAAAATTAGATGATGCTTAGTTTATTTATGAAATTGTATTTGTTCAATTCAAATATGTAATCTCCTTTGAGACAGTTCAGCTTCACAAACTCATAATCTGTTCCTATATTTCTATTAGTTGTGATTTATTCTGATTCATTCCTTTGTTGAAAAATGCTAATGAAAGCAGTTGATGCTGAAGAAGATCAACAAGGAGCAAAAACCAATACAACCATCAGTATGAAGAAAGGGGAAAGACTGAGTGAGACCATCAAGCAGGAAAGTCCAAGCCAAAGACCTCTAGGGAGACACTGGCTGAGGAGAAAACCAAGCCTGGGGACTTGGCTGCCAGGCTGAACTAGCATGACCTCAATTCTCAACAACTCTTCACAAAAAGTCACACAAAGCCACACAGAAAATTACATTTCTTCTATGGGTACATATTTAAGAGAGATGAAGAGCTAAAATCAACCTCCTTGAGCTTTGATGACGATGCTTAAGGGGGGTAAACCACTGCTGAAGACTTTGGGTGCTTGTGGGTTGTACAGATATATGAAGGACAAATCGATAGCCACTGGACTACTCCACATATATTGTAAGAATGCATATAACAATGTATAGGAGAGGTTTTAAAATCACAAATGCTCTCATGCCTGCACAATTAGACCAGACACTTGTACTGTAAAAGCCTTCTTCCAGTGCAGGCATCACAGCATCTTATTGTAAATACCAGTGAGGCTTTCTAGGGTAAAGACTTTGGTTCACAAGACAGGTAGAAAAGTAAAAGTTGGCCACAGTTAACACAGGCCCTCAGAAATATCGTAATTGGAGCAAGAACTTTTCCATCCTCTAAGCAGCTCGAAACACCTCTAAACCAGTGTCACTGGTCTACATCCTTTTTTTCATATGAGACACTCCTTATGAGCAGGCAGGCACATAACACAACCCTCTGCCCCTCCCATGGAGGCTGATCGATCCTTACTTTTAGTCATGTAACAATTACAGGGTGAGCCCTTTAAAAAAAAAAAAAAAAAAAAGTAACAGACTCCTCCTTCTTCCTAAACTGAATTCAGCATGTTTTCATCAAGCCTTTATGGATATCACCACAGACATTTAATGCTGCGTAACTTAATGGAGCAAGTGGTTTGTTCCATGCTCAGCCTAATCTTTTGCAGGAATGAATTCCATAGCTCCCAAGAAATTTTTATCTGAAGCAATTACAAGTTCTTCCCTTTTTATTACTGCAGTGGGACTTTGTTGCTATAAAAAGGCAGAGTCATGGGAGTGAAAGTCAAATCCATATAAAATTTTGAATTAACTAAGTCCTCAAACTTTGAGGTTCTGTCTTCACTGGAAAGCAAATGCAAAAAGCAGACCAACACAGTAATGTGTTGCTAGCACTCCTGACTAACTTGCAAACAGACTATCTGGCAGCTGGCATGAAAGCTTCTAGAGAACAAGTTGTAAGGTCAAACAAGAATTACTGAGGAAGGGAGTGGATCCTATGTGTGGGAGGGAGTACAAAATTGTTATTGTTTGCGAGTGAACCACTGAAAGAATAACTTGAATGGAATTCAACTATACACTAAACAACAAAAAGAGTCTTAAAGCAACTGCTCTATACCCAAGGTGCTTTTACAAGCTATACATATATTAGACGTAAATGTTACTATTTACATAGACTAGGACAGCTCCATAAGTAATGCCTCCTATTTTATCCTGTTGACCCATGAGGTCAGAGGCATATGGTGGTAGTATGGCAGTGGAGGATGAACCTTCCATCAACATTCTGTTACATTTTGTTGGCATATGAGAGATGGCAGCAGAGGGGCAGTCTGTCAAAACAGCATCTGACATGGAAGTGTGTATGAAGCAAGGAGTGTCACTGAATTCCTCCATGAAGAAAAATTGCTGAACATTTATGGAGACCAAACAGTGCATGTGAGCACAGTGAGGCAGTGGGTGGTGGATTTCAGCAGTGGCTGGTGGATTTCAGCAGTGGCAGCAGTGATATCAGGTCACCTTTGTTGTTTCAGATTTTGATGAGCACTGCACACAGGCTCTTGTTCATTGCTGGTGAAAATGCAGAGCTAATGGTGGTGACCACATTGAAAAATAGTTTTTTGTAGCTGAGAATTTGCTCTATCAAATAGTGTTATTGTGCTCTTTGTATCTGCTGTCGTGTCCATGGAAATAAATAGGAGGCATTACTTTCAGAGTGACCTATGTATATCACATATATTTTTTTAATTATATATGTATGAGAGAGAGAGCTTTTTTTTCTTTCCCATTCTGTGTTGAAGAATTTATCCCTCTCCTAATTCAACAATGGTCAGAACTCTTCTCAAGCAATTATCAAAATGAAAATTGTCTTAATCAGTAGAAAATCCTTGTGGAGTTTCCAGCTTGTGCTACTAGGCTTCAGCACTGAGTGTACCACTTCAACTCTTCTGCCAGTGTTGCAATCCTCAGCTCATGCCTCTGCAGAGGTTAGGCGTCATATTTTACTTAATGTAATAAATCTGGCACACAAGCTTTACACAGAATCACAGACCTTAATCTTCTTTGATTCCTTTTGACCACAGATCTCAGGAATGAGCTATCAGTGGCGTCATCTCCCCGACAAAATAAGGTGCCCTGATTTAAAGCAATAATATGTATGTATATTTCTACTTACTTTATCATGTGTTCTTTCACAATATCAATTTTATTAACTGTCCTTCACTCAGGGTTTCACAATTAAGTTTTCAAAAATATCGTTATTTATCTTATTGGTAATAAAACCTTTAGAAATTACATGTCCTGTATCTACAGCTTCCATCTGTTCCAGATAAGATAAAGAACAGTATTTCCTTAAAAGGAAACTGGACCTAATTAAGAAATGAGTTTTTTTCTTTTTTCGTAGAAGTTTTTAAAAAATTCATCCCCCAAAATACTTTTCTACCATTAAAGATATCCTCTTAATCCAAAAATGATATGCAAATGTGACTTGTCTGTTAAGACCTCATGCACTCAATTTGAATGCTTCAAAAGGTTCAAGAAAAATGACACTTCTGCCATTTTCTCGTTCGTTTCTTTCCTTGCTCAGCTCTAGTATCAGAAATATGCCTTCAGATTAAAACTTCTAAGTATATTTCTAAACTAGAAAAAGGAGGACAAGGGCAGGGAAGAGGACACTTAATTTATTATCTTCTCACATTAGAGCTACAGGGAACCTTAATGATATACCAAGCTATAAACCCTGTAGTTTGTACTATATTAATCATCTGTCTACACGAGAAGTCAGATAAATATATAATCCTATTTCTGCATTGCAGATTTGATATGTCTCTTCCTCGGTTTTTGTTTTTTCCTTTTTTTTTTTTTTTGTAAGCATTCCTTCAGAGTCAGGTGGGAAATCTGTAACAAGCATGGAATGGCATAAAAAATACAGTTTGTTGAAATGCACATTTATATTAAGATTAACATGAGATAACCAAAGAAATAGGTAGCAATTCAATCTCTGCAGCAGAGAGTACCTTTTGCCACAGTCTGAGCACAATCTGTCTCTGTTAATTCACCCTGCCCTCTCCAAGGTCACTTCTGTCACCAGTCACAGACAGCGGCTGTCCCCCAGCCTGGGCATGAGCCCGGTCCCACCTGCATACAGGAGGAGCTGCACTGAGACGGGCTGCAGCCATCTCTACTTACGTCTCATTGCTGCATCACAAAGTTCTGAAAAAGCTGTATTTCCTTTTTGTGCCTTCTCCTTTTCAGCCCATACAAGGAAATAAATTCTATGCCTGTACTTTTTATGTCTGTTTATGATATTTAAGCACTATGCAGAGAACATAGAAACTCCCAATACTACTTTTGACAAATCAGAACAAAATTTAAAATCAAACTACGTAACAAAGGACTGCATATATAGTGGTGCATACATATAAATTGGGCGCCCCCCACACATGTATGCTTAGTAATAAAACATCAGCTCACAGTCCGTATGTTCTGAAGGAGAGTTCTTGGCACAGCAAGAGGAATGTTATGGAAGTACCTGGTTCAAGACAAAGGCAGGCCCCTTTGCCTTGCCCCTCCACGGCTAGGAGGCCTGGCCAGCCCTATGCAAAACAGTGCAGTGAGGGGAGGAGAGGCATCAAACACTCGGTATGAGCCAAAGAAAGCACCCTGCAGAACTAAGAGTTTGCTCCTAAGCCTGTAGAGACAATAGGGATGTACAATGCATGGAAATTAGGTGTATCATCCTGCTCCAGTGGTTGGTTTGTTGGCATTTTCAGCCACCTTATTCAGTAATACTGGTTTAGCATTACAACCTTATCCTACAGCAGTTGGCATAACAATTTCCCTCTACAGCATTACAGAGGTAACCACTCCTGCCGTAATGAAAATGTCCTCCTTGGATAATGCACAACTTGTAGTGAATTTAAAACAGCACAGAATTCTTCAAATTTCCCAGGTTAGCTTAATTACTCATTGCTAGGTATTCCTTTCAGTATGGGGAGGGGAGAGACAATTGCATTTGACAGTGAAAAGCAACACAAAATAATTTCATTGCACTTGCATTTCACTGTTCCCTCAATATCAAACATCAGTGGATATATTTTTAGAGCAATGGGCAAAATCTTTGTTATAATTCAAGCTGAGGAAAGGCATGTAGTAAGCATGCACCTTAAAATTAAATGGTCCTCCTCAGCTAGGGCAAGTTTCTTCCTAAACCAGCTTACAAGGGACACAAATCAATGCTGCCTTCTGACATTCAGGATCACACACTTCCCAGGAAGGCTGGAACAGTTTATTGGGAACACCGCTCTCTTCTAATTACCTGTGTGACACAAACTGTACTGTTCTGAAAGACAAGCCATAATAGTAGCAGCATTTTCATTGTGCTTCATCAGCATTGGTTTTTGTCAAGGTTAGTTAGATGCTGAGCACAACCGTTCTAATATATTCATCCATCCTACTGCAACAAGAACTGCAGATGGTAATGTTTGCTTTCAAAAGGCAATGGCCAGAGGCAATAAAGGCAACAGGAATGAAGACCCTCACCATTCATAATTGAGATATGTGCTACACTTGTAGGTGAAAAAAGGGTTAAACTGTAACTGAATGCAGCAGATAATTGGATGTATGTGGGTGCATCTGTCCAAAACTGAACTTCAGATTCTCAATACCTGGACTAAACACCAGTGGCACATCCCATTATTGAAGAGAGATGACACACAGAGACTACTGGGATTGTGAAAGCCAGAGCCCTCAAGCTCCAGAAGGAAGAGGAAGCTCTGCAGAAGGGCTCCCCAAAGAAGCAGTAAGAGAGGAATTAAAAAACAAAAGTGAAGACTGGATGAATGACCTTGAAATGTGGGCAGGCTCCAGAGATCACAGTGATGTACAGAGACAAATGGCAGGGGATGCCCAGGACAGGCTCTGTGTGAGATGAAGTAGGGTAAAACTTTCATTCAGCTGGATCTTGAATCAGCCTCTGGTACCCAGATCCCACATGTTGACATTTCCTATCTCACCCATCACAGCTGGCTGACTCAGGTTTCTTGGACAGAGGACTGTTGCACTGAAAGCAGGCTCACCTGGTCAGTAGGAGTCTACACTTGCATATCTTCACCTGCTGAATCAGCTTCAATTAATCTGCTGGCTAATGGGAAAAGTTTGAGGCATTTCTATTTACACGTTTAGCAGAACATTTATGACTGACCAAACAGTCAGCTCAATCACTGTTTTGATTGTGGTGACTGACTGTTGTGTCTAGCAAGGTAGGTATTTTGTTATCATCAGACTTTGGCTGGGGTATACAGATGGAGAAATCCTTGAAGACATTTAAGATGCTCATCCTATCTCATCCTAAAACAAAGTACAAAGTTTGCATAGAATTGGAGTATGGAGCACAACTCAAATAAGAGCATGGAAGATAACTCATACTGAAGAGAACTATTGTAGAAGTAAAACTCCTCAAAAGAGATGCATGTGTGAGGACTGTCCTTTGCTTCAAACTCTCAACTACTTCAAGAGGAAAGGAGCTGGGAAGGCCAGAGCCGGACACGACTAAAATACCTCTTTGCCCAGCATGTAACAGTTAAGCATCTTCCTCATCCTGCTTCCCCAATTTCTGTGATAGAATTTTCAGCAAGATGCAAAGCACATTGGACTAACACTCATTTTATTTTTAATTCATTTCATATGGTTCTATTTTTAACTCACTTTAATTAAAATGCATTGAATGAAATTATCAATTTGAAATTATTTCACCAGCTGTGAGCCTTCATTCTTTAGTATATAAAATAACTGTTTAGTAAACCTAAATCACCAATTTCTCTTTTTAGTTCTCAAGTCTATATACACACCAAAATGCATCTAGGATGCAGAAGAGGTGTATTAGA